>NW_010553969.1:0-9164 GCF_000687285.1 Phaethon lepturus | reverse complement strand
TCTGCTCAACAGCCACAGTCAGAGGGATTTTTGACCTTCTCCAAGGACACTAAGACTCCCTAAGTAATCTGAAATCACACTGACACAAAGTTAAGAAGTCAGAATTTACACCAGCTCTTGCTATCATCTTAATGATGCACTGCAACTATTTTAGTTGGTGACTGGCTGCTTTTGGCTCATGCCATGATGGGATGCTTGTCTCCTGGCTGCCAGGGATATGTGGACAGGGCCAGACCATGGCACACTCCCCTCCTCTCCCTCCACAGCCACTCCGCCAGAGATTGCTCCACAGCCACTCAGCCAGAGATTGCTGCAGCTCTTGACAAAGTCTTTGGCCCAGGGACAAGGAAGCACACACAGCCCCAGGCTGCACCGCACCATGGTCCCACAGGCAGCTGGTGGCTCCCCACAGCCGTGGGCAAGGGCAGCTCCGCGCCACCCGCCCTCTCTCTCTCTGAAACTCTCCTTGAAATAAAATTTTCTCATTCAGGAACCACTGGCTGGGTCTTCTGCTCTGTGTGGTCTGTTGGGGGTAACCTCCGGGGCCTTTTCTTTATTGCCCTTATTACATTGAAAGTCTAGATCTTTACAGATGTCCAGAGATAAAAATATAGACAACTTGATATGTAGACACATATAAACTGTACCTGCATGTCCCTTCTGTGAAGGAGGTGGATGTCCAGTTGGAGGCAGCTCTGAGATCATGTGGGTATGATGCTTTCAAAACATGGAAACCCACCAACCACAGAGCAGTATGAAAACACGTGGTGTGTGAGCCAAGAGCCGTGCCTTGGGTCAGTGGGATGAGGCAGGAGGCAGAGGTCAGCCCCGTGGTACACAGGCTCCATGCAGACCTCACCATGAGGTCATTTGTTGCCAGGTGCACAGCTGGGATGTTCTGCCTTCTGTCTGTGGAAATCTTCACCTGAGCCCATCAAAGGAAAACATTTCACTGTCTTAACTGGTTTCTGCTACAGAACATCCATTATGCATGGAATTCCCTATAGTTTCATATAACAATGCCTTGGGCTGCGATTCTGAATTTATTGTACTATAAGACCTAAACTGCCCTGGGTTTCAGACTTTGTTACTAAAGATTTTTTTCCGCAACATTTCATTATATAGATTTTAGAAACCCTCAAATTCTCAGAAAATCATAAATCTAAGTCAATGACCAGAAGACAATACCAAGCTATCTTAGGAATATCTTGGTAACTTCCCCAAGGCACGGTATAATCTTAAGTTCTGCCAAAGTATGTAAGCCCATATTTTAGGATTCACATGGCTCTCAACTATGTCATGAGAGCTGGCACAGCGCTCTTTTCATTCCTGCATAGTGGAATCTCATTTGCCTTCTTTCTAGGATTCTTTTTATTATTATTGGAATCAATGAGACTGCTAATCACATAATACGATGCAACTAGAGTACAAGAAGAGAATACCATCTAGAGGAGACTCAGAGCCTTACATTCATTGGCAATTTAACATCTACCATGTTCTTTCCTTGCCCCCTGCTCTGATTTTTCAAGCCACACCTCTCCCAGAGATGTCAATGCATAGAAAGGAAGTGCATACAAGTGACATTTTGAAAGCCAAGTGTGACATCCTCATGTTACTCAGTGTTGTGAAAAGAGATTGGTTTAACATAGGAGGAATGTTATAAGAAGATCTTTTATGAGAATATTAGTCATGTTTCCAAATCATATTCTGAAATACTTTTTTACTTTTTTAATTGGAATGGCATGCCAACTTGTGAGATGACGCAAACTACAGATCCTAGTAAGCTTGAGCTAACGAGTGCACCAGATCTAATCAGCCTGGGGTCAGGAACTATATCATTGGATCAGTGCAAGAGGAAGCCAGAAGCAGCACCAGGGAGACTCTGCCATACTCAACAAAGAGCATCTCAAAGCGAATTGTTGCCATGGCTAACCTGCCAGCCCAGCACACCCATTTGCACTATCCAGCTTCTTTGCACTCTGAGAACACCAGTGAAAGGTGCTTGCCTCACTTTTTTTTAATTAAATGTCACCATCATAATTTAGTATTACTTTTTAATTATTTATTATAATATTTTCTTATTATATTTACTAATTCCTCAACTTCTGTATCTGATTGCTGAAAAATAGAAAAATAGATATCCTCACCACGATCAACACAATATTCAGTTGGGGAAAAAAGGACAAGTCTTGTTTTCCAGAATATGCCACAAAAATAGAAAGAAAGCACCATTTTTATTGAAGTGTGTTCTGTACTCTCTTCCAGTCTCTATTTCAAATTATTTTCTGTTTCCTTTTTAACCCTGTCATTTCTACTCAGTAAATGTCCTTGATGGCATTCATTTTCTAGTAGGTTTCATGGGAAGATGCCCTTACCCATGGCAGGGGGGTTGGACTAGATGACCTTTAAAGCTCCCTTCCAACCCAAACCATTCTACGATTCTACGATATCTGTATCAGAAGATTAGTCTACAATGAGAAAACAAAACAATTCTATTTCATGGGAGTACCAAGTAGAAACCATCTGAACAAAAGAGAGACAGACAATCTCCCATTCACATCAGTGTAAGTCCAGAAAGCGTCCAATGACATCTGTAAAAGCCATCCTGGATTTAATCCAGGTAACAGTAAAATTTACCCCATCCTATTGATAATAAAAATCAACACTGCCTGAGGTTTTTATTCCATATTTTTTAAAGTGTTTACATGGAAATATTTTTGTCCACTGAAACATATCTCAGCATAATCAACTGTGTTATATTCCCTATTCTTCCCATTTTTTCAAAAGATTAATATACTGTAAACAACTCCACCTCGGAGCTGGGTGGAAAAGAACTTCCACAGAGATCTTTCTCCTCCCTGTGAGCAGGAGACTGGGACTTTCCAGAATATCTCAAGTTATGAAAACCCATTCAGCAAAGAGCAACTTAGACTGATTTTCAGTTTGTTCATTAAAACATCGACTTTCAGATGTGGTCAGCATTTAGTCTTCTGCTTCAACTTTGGAAGAGTTAGTTAAGGATGCTTAAGGTCTTTTTCTTTACTTTTTGCATTGAAAGCACTCTAAACTAAGACTCCAAGACTCAGACTGAATTTTAGACATTCTATTTTAAAATCCTTCTCTTATGATAACATAGGGGTTTTTACAAACTGCATTGCTTCTGGCTAATTAGGTATAAATATGTATGTGACTTTCTAGACCTGTGTTTGTTTTTTCTGCTTTAAAAATGAGGTCACTATTAACAATCTGTGTTTTGATTAATAGAAGAGTTCATAAACACCAGATTTCATAACGACAAGTCTTTTAGGTTTTAAAGAACGCCATGAACATTATCTCAAGCAACCATTAGTGCCAAGTACACTGGCAGATGTGTTTGAGTAAGTGGGAAATTCATTCCTCTGATGCAATTATATTTGCTTGAAAGTATGTACTTTCATCTTCAAAAAAAGTTGTGATGATTTAGTCCTATCCAGCAACTAAGCTCCACGCAGATGCTCACTCACTCCCCCCCACAGTGGGGCAGGGGAGAGAACTGGAAAAAAAACAAACTCATGGGCTGAAAGAAAAAGTTTAATAGGACAGCAAAAGAAGAGGAAACAACAATGATAACAGTAACAATAATAATAATGATAAAGGAATACACAAAAACAAGTGATGCACAATGCAGCAATTGCTCACCACCGGTGATCAATAGCCCATCCCTGAGCAGCGATTCCCGCTCCCAGCCAGCTCCAGTTTACATACTGAGCACGATGCTATATGGTAGGGAATATCCCTCTGGCCAGGCTGGGTCAGCTGTCATGGCTGTGCCTCCTCCCAGCTTCTTGTGCACCTCCCCACTGGCAGAGCATGTGAATCTGAAAATTCCTTGATTTAGTATAAGCACTACAACTACTCAGCAACAACCAAAAACATCAGGGTGTCATCAACATTATTCTCATACCAAATGCAAAACATAGCACTATACCAGCCATCAGGAAGAAAAAACAACTCCATCCCAGCCAGAACCAGGACAAAAGTGTATTTCCAGGTTCATCTCAGAGAATGTTCATAGAATCATAGAATCTTTGGGTTGGAAGGACCTTTAAATATTATCTAGCCCAAACCCCCTGCAAGGAGCAGGAACATCTTCAACTAGATCAGGTTGCTCAGAGCCCCGTCCAACTTGACCTTGAACACTTCCAGGGATGGGGCATCTACCACCTCTCTGGGCAACCTGTTCCAGTGGTTTACCACCCTCTTTGTGAAAAATTTCTTCCTTAGATCTAGTCTAAATATGTTCTAAATTCTGTAATTGCAGGATTTTTCTCCAGTACTGACAATTACTTCTGAAAATCAAGATCTGATTTAATATAGCAGACTGCAGCTGTGTTCATATCTATCGCTATGAGCTCCTTCTCTTTCTGCTGCTTAGACATACATCTATACCCAAGTCTGAATCAGATCGCAGAAGGCAGCTGGGGTTCGCCTTAATCAGCACTAGGACAGACATAGAATCACATGCCCAAGTGTTACCTCCTAAATGCTGAAGGAAGCAACATTGTCCGTGCCAAATACATAGAACTCCCTGTCCAGGGCAGTGTAAAACCAATAGACGGCTGCCCAGGGCTGCACCATTAAGGTCCTGTAATGGATTTTGTCAGAACAGTTGTTTCTTCATTGTGTCAAAGTGGCCAGGCTCCAAAACCAACTACTTGCTTCTGGATCACTGAAGTCAACCTGAAGTTCCAATTAAGGTTTTATTTGTTGTTTGGTTGGATGGTTTTACTATGTCCTGGTTTACACCATTACAAACATTTGTGGTGTCACCTCTGTAAGGCGGCTGCATTGCACCCAGCCAACAACCTCTTCTTTCTGTCACAGCACCAGAGACCAAAGTTAGCTATCTTGCTGAGCATCTTGAACTCCCACTCATCACTAAAGTATCTGTGTACTTTCACTGGAAACAGAATAGTCAAAAAGTCCACTACAGTTAATTTTCATAAAGTGTTTTGATCTGTGTGGAAAACCTGCTGTATAAGAGGAAAGCATTCTATTTTTACCATTTAAGTTACCCATTCAAATCAGGTCAATTATGACCGGAAGTTTTTTCCTTCTGATAACCACTACACTATATGAGAAGCAGCTATTTGTTGCAGTTCTTATTCATCAGAGTAGAAGACAACAGGAAAAAGCTGCTAAGGATCAGCAGGCATGGTTCCCACATTCTTGACCATACATAGATTCCTGGGCACCCTCCACAGCAGGCTCCATGCTTTACCAGATCCCTGGTTGAAAGGGTGCATACCTCAGGACCTGCATGCAAAGCTATGCACCAGGCACAGAATCCACCGAAATACAACACTATGCAATTTTAGTACAGAATTTACTGTAGGAGCTAGCATCATAAATTTTGCAGAGCAGAAAAGCCATCAGGAAGTTCATGCTTACACTGAGTACAATACAGTAATAAAAAAAAATTGGAGTATGGACTGGACAATTTAAAGCTGTCCAGGAGTAAAATGTTCATAAAGCTAAAGGTTTTTCAAACAACCATGTATACATATCTTTCTGACTGAAATACTTGAATTATGGTTGATTTGCATTACAGTTGGTAACTTCTGGACCAATACTGAGCTCAACGAAATGCCAATATTCATTCATAGGGTGCTGATGCTTCATGTGAGCACTGCTGCTTAACAAAATATGTCTAATCCTGGTTGTGACAATATAATTTAGAACCTAATTCCTTAGTCTTTAAAAAGTATGCATGAAGAAATCCAAACAAATGCAGATTTGCTAACACCCCTAATTAAGGAGATTGCCAGTTTGGTCAACCAAGGTCAACCTTGGTTCTTCTCTCTCCTACAGAGCTCAAGTGTTAACTTTGCATTGCCAAGAAGCATGAATTAAAACAACCCTTGCCATTATTTCAGCAACGCATGTTGCATGTTCCTGTCTTTTCCTGATTAGAAATACTTTGCTTTTAGCTAGCAAAGCTAGTTGCTCTAACTCTGATGGCTAAGAATACAAAAATGACATGATTTGTACAGTGAGGTGTCATCTATTATGTTTGGAATAAGACATTTTGGGGTGGGGAATAAAAACTCGTTGGATCCATACACAGCAGACACCAAGCTAAGTACAGGCTGGGAATGACTGTTCTGGTGCAACCTAAATTAATATTCCTCAAACACCTTAAGAGAGGAAGACAGCCGATCAAGTATGCCAACTAGGAGAGATGACAGGCTATAGAAGTGAATTTCTGTGGGACAACAATGGGTTAATATTTGATGAGATGTACGGAAATCTACACCACTCATAAAACTTTAACTGAACGAATACGGGGAACCACAGCTTTCAATATTGAGTGGAATTAGTACTTCTGGTTCCCAGGTTTGCCTTTATAGGTCCTTCCTGAGGATCAGGTTTCACATGCGAATAAAAAGAGTTTTCCGTGTTCCAGCTGGATGTTTCTGGTTTTTCATTGATCATCTTTGTGAGTTAACCCTGCCCTGGAGCTGTTGAATAAACAGTTTTCCTTATTCCAGTTGGGTGTTTCCGGTTTTTATTGATTATCTTTGTGAGTTAACCCTGCTCTGGAGGGTTACACACCTCCACAAACCCATTTTAACATCTTATGGACAAAATTGATCTGAGATGCTTATGTTTAGGATCCATGGATTTTGATGATTCTGTTGTGGGACTTTCATTTGTAATACTTGTATGAATGTCCTAGCAGTTAAACATCTACCTCACCAGCACAAGAACAAATTTCACCAATCAAGAACATTTCTCTAAGAGGTCAGATCGTACCTTTGACTGAACTGCCTGAATGTCAGGGTCACGAGTGCACTAGTAAGCCTTAACTGGTAATAATAAGCCCTGACCAGCCTCACTTGGGACTTCCATCCACATGCCCTCTGCTGATTCATCCAGGAGCTCTCTTTCAACTATGGCCTAAGCCTTCAGTCCTTGCCTGAGCTGCATCATAGCTGTGCCCATCCCCAGCTGCCCTCATTTAGTGACTTAGTTTAGTGATTTAGTTTTCCTGGAGGTACTCCAGACTGACAAGGGTGGTAGCCTTATATCCTGTTCCCTGGACTGACATTGGCCTATGCCATAGCCTCGTTTCTGAGCCATCTCCGGCTGTTCCCTCCCAGCTGGACTCTGTGGATCAGGCTCATCACCTTGACTTGTCTGACACTGCTGGTGGACACTTCCACTATCACATGCTGCCCTACTCAGGTCCTGGGGGACTGCACCCTGGCTGGTGAGGTCCTGTGGTCACCCTCAGCACTCAGCTCATCTGCACTGTGGGGCAGCCCCATTTTTGCTGTTCCCTGACACTAAGTATCACATACAAAATTAGGAAAAAGGGGGAAAAAACACCCTCACCAATCCTATTTTTATGTGGGAATCTATATGGGAAATCATTAATTACACCACGTACCAAAAGGAGGTAACTTCCACTACATTTTTCCAAAATGTTTCCTTCTCAGCATACGAACAACTCCCAGCCACCTCCAGATACACTGTCAGAAACTCACCCTCCACAGAACAATAAACACCAAGTGGAACAAGATCACGCAAAGCAATCAACACAAGACCTTCCAACACCTCTGCCTTTACGCAAGACAAAAGACGTTGAACACATGCAACACATGTCAGTTCCTGCTAACTCATCACTTCTATGGGATTTATGCAGCTAGCTCCCACAAGCCTATGACTTCTCTTTGTTCCATGTTGACTACTCTTTTCCTCCAGATACCCAAGTTGAACAATGTTTATTAGGCTGTTCCAAAATAAGTTGTTTCCAGTCTGTTCTAAGCCTGATGTTCACTGGAGTTGCACAAGAGCTGAAGGACTTACATAATTAATATCTTTATCCGCTAAGCATATGTTAGTTTAATAAAAAAATATTCCTTCTCACTATAAGCTTTGCCTATATAACCAAACAGAGGCCCTTATATTTAGTAACATATGCAGTACTAGTATTTCTAAGTTCTACTGTGGTTAGGCTAGCTGCAGATATTACCCTTACTGCCATCGTAAAGAAAAGCTTTGGATGATCATCTCTGAGAATTCACAGGAAAAAGACACAGGTTGGTTTTCAGGTACCTTAGTCACGAGAACCACACAGGTAGCAATGCGGAACAAAGGCGTAAGAAAATGCCAGAAGTATAATGCACGCACCTATTTTCACCAAATGCAAACTATGGGGCCTAATTAGGCTAGAACAACAAAAAAAAATAAATTCTTTATTCATCATTTTAGCTTACCGCATGCTTGCAGAGACTTACAGAGCAAATGCATGTAAAAGGACAATTCTGTCATTCGGGAAGGGAAGTAGGTTTCACACAGGACCCCAGCACAGCTTCACAGCCTGCCCGAGTGCTCTCAGGCCAGTCGCTTTCCTTCCCTGGCTCAGATGCATCATTGTGTTGCAGCGAACAGAAGTGTAGCGATACGTGTTAAATATTCTACTGCAGCTTCGATGACAATCCTACAACTATGCACAATAAAAGTGTTTTTCTCCAACTTGTTAGACAGCCATTTGTAGCTGCGTGTAGTTTTCCTTCCTCTGATAAATAATTTTCAAGGATTTTTTCACTCTTAAGAACATATTAAGAAGCTCCCTTTGAAAAATACATTTCTAACATCAACTTTACGTGAGAAGTACGAAATTTGAAAGAATTGAACATGGTTGTTACCTTTCACTTTTTCTGCTCATCTTTGTAGTTGCTTTCACAATTAGTGACGTTCAAACTTTTTTAAGTGCGTAGGGAGATTTCAGTATACCTCTACGGCATTAGCCCTGGTGATTCAATAGCATACAGCACGGCCAGGGACCGTACGATAATCAGCACCACTCGGACGTCGGAGCGCGTACGGGTTACAGCCTCCAGCGTCACCTCACGGAGAGGTGCAGAGCGAGCTGCAGCCAAGGGGAGAACTCCGGTAACCGGCTGTCGGTCAGGCATTGCCAAGGAGGCCAAACCCGCGCTCCTGGGGCTCTGTTGGTGGGGGATATTAAGACGCTATTCAGAAAACGGACCGGCTTACGTCAGGAATCGTGAGTGCCGGTTGCGGGCAGCACGCGCAGTGCTCGACGCCGGCTTCCGCGGGCGCTCACGGACCCACCAGCGCGCTACTCGGTCTCGCCGCCTACGCGTCTCCCCTTA
>NW_010553968.1:0-12294 GCF_000687285.1 Phaethon lepturus | reverse complement strand
CAAGTGCAGGACCCGGCACTTGGCCCACAGTTCATGTCGGAGCCTGGCCAGGTGGGCCCTCCATACAATTTTCTGATGTGTTCCTGAATCCTATGATCCCATGAAGCTGTATCCTTCCTACCTGATGAGACCCCAGTAGCCTTTAAGACAGATACAGACCTACAACACTCCCTTCTCGCCCTATTTTCAGAAAGAAATCTATCCAGCTGGGATGTAAAAATTCTCCCTAGGCAACACTAAGATGAGAATAATTCGTCTATTAATGTAGTTCTTTGGGTACAAAACTGCTCAAAAAAAAAAAAAAAAAAAAAAAAGGAAGCCCTCTCTCACGATTCTGCTTTATCCATCCTATTCCTTTGGCCAGGCCAACAGGGCTGCAACACTTGGCTCTGTACAACACCTCATCATACCAGGCCATTTTTTCTAATTGTTTTTCTCCTCATTTTGTTGAGATTTTACTTTGTGACTGCATCTAATTTAAAGAGCAGTACGGATTTCATGTAGTGGAAGGGTTTAATTCCTGATTTTCTTAAGCTCCTAAAATTCATAATCTCCCATGGAACAATCCCTTAAAATATTGCAATTTGTCGCTAACAGAACTTGCAGAACTGGAGCAAAAGAATTTAAGATGAGCTCAGTTTTCAAAGTGGTTGGTTCATGAGAAGACTCCTGAAATTACTTAATCTTCAAACTGTTAGTGATAAAACAAATGTGCTCTTATCTAATCTGCAACAAATCTTTCCCAAACTGTTACTCTGCCAACTGAGGAACATGCTATCCTTTAAAAATTTATAACAACTGCAGCTAATAAAACCAAAGTTTGGAACCACCTCAGTTTATCTTTGCTGGAACAATATGAAGATGTCAGAAAGCTCTTTGCCACATTCAGAAGAAAATTGCAGTGCAGCACAAGACTAGAGGATTTTCTTCTTGCTTACGCAGTACTACTTTATTACCTTAGAGATTCAGATTTTTCAAATATTATTGTGATTTTAATTTACAAACAGAGATGTACTCTCAGAAATATTCAGAAAAGACTTCAGAGATTATACTGTAGGTCACAAATAATAATTTGAAGTTCCACTGCCTTCTAATAAAGCTCTTGTCACCATCTGAGCCCATACTCAAATTGTGTGACTTCCCTGAGCTGGGAAAGGCAAGGACTGATATATTTGTAATAAAACTTCAATTAACTCGGTATTTGAGATATCTTTGATGCATCTTTTTATCGCTACCCGTATTCTACCCGTTAATAGCAAAATATTTTTCAAAAGCTCTCATTACCATACTATTGAGGGTCTGTATTGGATTTATCCTAATCATTTTGAAAACAAACCTCTTCTACTAACACAATTTCCTTTTTCTGTTAGTCAAGACCCCCTATTAAGTCCACACTGTGTTATTCTCCCAAGTACAGCTCATTATCAGGTCACTATCAACATGTACACACTACAAATATCTTATGCATGCAAATGGACAAGCATACTAGATTCTCTGTAAGTACTACGCCCACAGACTATGAGGGATACTCCACAAAAATCCTTAGGTTTGAATCTTGTCTGTGCTTTCCTCTAGAACCCGTCCCTTGACTAATTAAACGACGGCCAGATCCATCCAAGAATTCTAAGGCTGAATACAAGTTATGCATTAACTACTAATCCTTTGATTTGGCTTCCTGCTTAGAATTAGAGATCCATCCTGCAGCTCAAGAAACTCATAAATAAAGAAATCTATCAGGCTTTGCTGACACATTGAGTAAACACCTGCAACTGAAGTGTCTTGTTCCATCAGAAGGAAATAAAAGTAATTGGTAACCAATTTGTTTCTGCTTTCTTTCATCTGCTTGTTCTTATCTACAGGCCTTTTCATAACTTCATTCCCTGACAGCCCCCTAAAACTGGATAAGAAATAAATAAAACATTTAAAACTAAGAGAGCAGATAAGCTACTGAAGAAAGGCAGCACTGCTAGTTTAATATGATTCCCCAGTGATTGTTTCTCAGTTTTATTGTAACTGTATTTAAAAATCTTTTACATTAACTGAGAGGCTGCTTTAAGTATTACATTAGGCTGGATTTGACAGCGTAGCAGCAAAGTTAAACTAGTTACAATAAAATCTTATGTATAAGGAAGAGCTTAAACAAAACCCATAAATAAGTGAAATCCTTCTCTGCTCCTTATAGGGAACAGAAACCACGAGGTAATAATTCTAGGAAACAGAGTACAAAGAAAAAGACTGGAACCAAACTTCATCCAGTAGGTAATAAATATAATAGAGACACAGTGCTACAAATGAACCTGGAACAGAGCTTTGCAGAGAGAAGAGCTGTTTTCTCATTTAGCATGAACTACTATAAATTGCTTTAGTAGAATACTGAGCATACAGTAGTCTTTAAAATTGTATTTTCAGGCGGCTAAAAGAGTGTAGAGAATTGCGTGCTGAATCCTCTCTGCAATGCACTACAGAAACGCATGTGCATGAATTCTGATCAACACTGAGACTTGTGTCACTGCCAGAGCAATAACCTCTCCAGGACACTTGCACAGTTATTACTGGGACTATTCCATAAAAGCTAGATTTTACACTATCAGCTCTGGCTTGAAACATCTAAATGTCTCTCAAATAAAAGACACGTTTTAGAACAAAGGTCCTAAAAAACTCTACACGGTGTGCAGTGTGCCAATTTGTGTTATTGCATCAGGATATGACACGCATGGTAACCAAAACTTGTCATTTCCAAATGACAACCTACTTGCTACAGCAAAACTCCAACACAGAGGTGACAGTGGAAACAGGTAGTGAAAGGGCACCAATGTCCCTTTAAAAATATTAAATCCAAAGTTTCCCTTAGAGTCAAAGGTCTAGCACATAGCACTGATTTTAATGGTATTTCCTTCTCCTTTTTGTTACCTCAGTAACAATATCAACGTCCTTGGCCCCCCGACTGGCACTTGCAACAGACAACACACAGAAGTGCTCCTAAAAGGCTTCTTTTGGAAATACAGGCACTTGACATATTAAAACTAGATGTAAGCAAGCTGGGAGTTAATCAGGATTTAATGCATCTAAAAGCCAAGATGTGGAAGCTGCCCAATAAGGATTGTACTACTGTATTTCCCCAACTTCTGATTAAATGTATAGTTTCACAGGGGATTCAGAATCACATCAGTGTTTAAAAAAAGCTATTTGATGAATTTATATTCATGGAGAAGAACAGCTGAATTAATTTGGAAGATAACCCTCCTCCACCTCCTTTGTTCTGCTCTCCAAAGAAAGGTTCAAATGTAAGGTCAATGAAATATTAAAATATCAATTTTATTTCCTATTATACCTCAGTCCAGAGCCTGTTTTACTAAAAAACACATTGCCTTGAGAATTACCCATTATAGAAAGGAAGGCTTTCGCTCTTGCTGGTTCCTCTGTGCTGTCTCTCAATTTTGCTTCACAGAAGTACATCCCCACATCAGCAGAGGTTGGGTTGGTGATAGTGAGTCGTCTCCCAAAACTGTTAATGCCACTGGTTATTTTTACTCCATTTCTCTTCCAGGTCATACTTAATCTCTCAAGAGGTCTGCCAAGGTTTAAAAAAAACCAAAAAACCAAACAAACAAAAACCCAAGAATACAAGAATAAAACATTTATATATTACAGAATAGTCTTGTCTGCAGTTATACAGAGATTATAAAACTTCTCTAAGTCTTCCTCTATCCCTGACATTTGCTATTAAGAAGTAAATGCATATGTAACTTCTACACATCGAGACTAGAGACTACTCAAGTGGCATCATGCAAGTAGAGCTAGTTGATACAGCAATAGAACTTAAGTGCTAATAATTTGATTTCTCTAAGCAAAAGGAGTAAATACTGCTATGGGAATCAGCTGCATGGGAAGTGCCTTCATTATCTCTCAATTACCAAAACAATATTAACCATATCAAGAACATCTCTGCCCTCAGTGGGGAAAGTGAATCAGTTGGTCTTCCTATCATCCGAGGACCTCAACTATTCGCTTCCACTGGAATCCAATGCTATTCAAGGCCTACTAGAGATGGAAACACAGGAAGAATGCTGTGAACCCTATATTATGGCGCATTTTGAAGAGTTGAGCAATAATCACTCTAAAATGAGAGCATCTGTAATATACGACTTTATAGGAGATCCTCATTCATTTATTTACTAGGAAGCACAGACTCTTCAACAGTATCACCTTTCATGCCAATAGGCAATACAGCTGAAATATTAGTAACTCTTAACATTAACTTTTTCCTTGAGATAATGTCTGCTGATTGAACAGCACTATACTTCTTTTCCTTACTGTGTGAGTAACAGGTGGGAGAGTAACTCTGCCTACATCCTTATTTGGCCAGAAAAATCAATAGGTTTAATTCAGTAGTGTTGGACAACCAAGATTATTCATAAGGTTACTTTGAAGAGCAAGCTACCTGCTTCATTCTGCTTCAATCATTAAAATAATACGAAAAATGAAAATAACGTCTTATGTCCTTCTCAGTAAAGGACAGTGCATTAAAATTAGTTCCTCATAACCCCACTGCTTTTACAGTACCTTGCGTTGGCCACACACTCCAGCGTGATTTCGGTGCTCCCTGCTACAACGCTAGTATTCTGTGGAGGGATTACGATGACGGGAGCCACGGTGTCAGACGGGTCTATGGCACCTGCATGGGCAGAAAGAAACCTTGTGAGGACTCTGTCCATCTGTAAATGGCGAGGACTGACACGTTCCAGACAAAGGATCTTGTCAAGTGACAGAGCTGCAAATTTCCCTCTTCAACCTCACCATGGATTTTAATCTCCTCATTAAGGGGAGATCTTCAGCACGACCATTTTCGATGACTTTCATTATACTGTACAAACACACTGTTTCAATATACCCAGCTTGGTATCATCCAAAACACATAACTCGCAAAAACTACTCCCAGATGGAGTGCAGGGGCCATTCTCAAACAGAGAGCAAATAAATTAAGCATCCTAAAGGTTTTCTATTGTTGAGCACTTTTCTTTTTATCAAACACTTGCTGACTTATATTTTTAAGACCTTTTCATGTTTTGTTTAATCTTACCACTTCCATACCATTTCAAAAGATTCTACCAATACTCATGTTAGTTCTTTAAAAAGATTTTACTCACTGGGGAACAAATATAATATTAACAAAGCAGCATATCACAGCAACTTCAATCCCTTTTTCTTATCAGGAAAGTAAACAACCCAAATCTGCTACTCTTTTGTGAGGCATCATACTGTAAATAATTTAGCTTATGCAACAGTCAGCAGACACTTAAAAAATGGTAAAAAGGCTGCTTGTAAATTTTCTCTGTATACATTTAGTAAGGGAATTAAAATACCCATGTATTCATAGGTACTTTGCTTCAAGCAACTCATTTGGGAAAGAAAAATTAGCTATTTTTTAGCTTGAATAACAGAGTAATAAAATTTTCTAGAGATACAGAATCCAATAAACGAATTATAGGGAAAAGTAATAAAAATAAAACTAAACTGATGCAGAAGCAAGCCAGTTCATCTAATGTTTTCTGCAAAGGAGGCTAAGCCATGCCGGTTAAGCAGAATGGGAAACTGGCAAATACAAGGTATGAACTCTGACCTTCTCTTTTAAGATAATTCCACAAAGAATAGAAAATGGATAGAAGATTCTTTGCTTTTCTCGTACCTGGCATGCCAAAAGCTGTTCGACATTGGATTTCTCTTGTTGGATAGCCAAAGGTTTTGGTAATGGGGATCAGAAAGTTCACAAGGTTAGCAGATTTCTGAATTACCGGATGACAAAATTATTACCCTTTGATGTTTTTGTAATTGATAGAAAATAGTGTACTATAGGAGATGAAAGCATGTAGTATAATTTTAAAATTTTAAGAATACCACACACACATCTGAATAAATTCAAGCACCCAAGAATAGGACTTAAGGAAGTCATAAGCACATATTTATTTCTTCCCATAAATATGCTCTGTTGACCTGCCACAACATATATATGCAACTTGCATAGGATCTCACAAAACAAGCTTTTAGGAGACTTTACTTCTGCTCAACAACATTCCTGGCAATATGACGCTATCAGGTAGCAAATCTACTTTCTAAGAAGATTTCCATGGCGGTCTTATCAGTATTCTTGGCAGGAATTTTCCAGATAGTAATTGAAAAAATAGAAAACAAGTGGTGATCATATCAGTAGCTTGTTACTGATGAGAAGAAATAACCTTAGCATTACTGTTCACCACTACTTCTGCGCAAGATGAAGGTGTGCAACAGTAAACGTTGAAAAATCAACAAACAAGTTACTAATTTGGCAGTAATCATTTATCTCCTCTCCATCTGGAAAAGAGAAAACCCACTTGTTTGACATAGCAGTTCGCCTGAAGAATGGCTCAACCCCACTAAAACCAGCCAAAGAGGAGCAGCCAGCTTTGTTGTAACCTCTAGGAGTTCACCATATTCACTCTTTGTGCAATCAGCAGATAAGCACGGGAAATAAAAGTGCACATTATTCCGTCTGCAACCAGGAAAATATAAGACTTCTTTGACGTTCTTACTAACCGTAACAAGAAGCTAAACAAAGTATGTGCTTATTTTAATTTCATACCATCCTTGGAAAAAAATCTATTAAAAGCAGGCTTTTGATAAAGGTTTTGAGTGCGTGAACTAATACCCATGTGATACAGAGGGGTCATCAAAATGGTTAGGGCTTGGATTCTAAGTAATATCCTTACAAAGGTCAGCTGCAGATATAACAAGCATATATAGAAAACAGTAACACTTCAATGTATTATTTAAACTATGTGTAGACAGCAGACATATTCCTATCTCATATTTAAGGACGGTTCAAGTTTCCCCTTGGAGCACAAAGAAACCACTTGCCATAATTCACTCTGGCCCTGATCCTGCAGACTAAAACTCAAGAGGGATATTCCCACGGTTGCTTTTGCAGGGTGTCGTTTGCAGCTTTGCTTTGTGGTTAATTGTCTCACGGTTTAACCCCAGTCGGCAACTCAGCCCCACGCAGCCGCTCACTCACTCTGCCCCGGTGGGATGGGGGAGAGAATCAGAAGAGGAAAAGTGAGAAAACTCATGGGTAAAGCAAAAGCCGGGCACACAAGCAAAGGAAAACAAGGAATTTTTTCACTACTTCCCACAGGCAGGCAGGGGTTCAGCCATCTCCAGAAAAGCAGGGCTCCATCAACGGAAAATAAATGCCATCACCTGAATGTCCTCCCCTTCCTCCTTCTTCCCCCAGCTTTATATACCGAGCATGACGTCATACGGTACAGGATATCCCTTTGGTCCGGGGGGTCGGCTGTCCCGGCTGTGCCCCCTCCCAGATTCTTGTGCCCCCCCAGCCTGTTTGCAGGTGGGGTGGGGTGAGGAGCAGAAAAGGCCTTGACCGTGTGTAAGCCCTGCTCAGCAGTAACGGAAACATCCCTGGGTTATAACATACATTCCAACATAAAATCCAAATCATAATCCAAAACATAGCCCCATAGTAGCTACTATGAAGAAAATTAACTCTATCCAAGCCAAAACCAGCACACTAATCAAAATATCAAAGGAGGAATTTGGTTTCACTTTAGATTAAAAATCTCAATAGAGCTGTAACGGGGAATCTGTGCGTCCAGCCCATCCTTTCAGAACTTCACCCTTTTGTAAGAAATCCACTGGCTGGAATATCAGAGTAGCCAGGCTCCTAATCTAGATAAGGAATAACACTGTGATTTTGTTTTGATGATGTGATGCAGCAAATCAGACTTCAGTCTGGCTATGGAAGGTAGAGAGCTATTTCAAACAATCAGATAATGAAAAACTACCCGGACTTTCCAAGTTTCTTATCCTACCTGTCAATAAAGCCACTCCATCCCTCTCTTACCTCCTAATGCACTACACTGACATGATTTTATTTGACTGGTACTACACTAAAACACAATGCAGAATGTCATTGTTAGTAAACAGATATTTTCTTTGAAAATCCTTTGTAGGAAATAATTGAATTTTTTTTTCTCCACTCCTCTGTTCCTTTTTTACTTCATCAGACTTTTTCTTGTCCCAGTTTTCTAGGTCTCTGCTGTTTCCTTCTGGCTTTTCATCAGCTCTTCCTCCTCTGCCTCCCCACCCTCAGGCAGCTTCTCTGCATTCGCCGCTTGCCTTTTCCCTTCCCTGCCATGCCATGGTCCCCTGTAGATGTTTCACATTACTTAAGAACTGCTCAATTTCCCACGTATCCTTCATTTCAATGATTGAGCTTCAGTTTCTCCGATTCACATCCATTAGAAGGAAACCCTTACTTAAGACACTGAAATGGGAGAGCAATACAAATGCATATGAGAGCACAGTTATGGTGAGATGAATTTGCTAACAGAGTACCACCATCCCCACCCATATTCTATCTTTTCTAAATGAAAAGATCTATCTGCTTTCTGCACCCCTTCTCTCAGCTAAAAAAGCAAAGCAACATTAAGGGAAAGCCCTGACCCCAGAACCGTAACCAAGGGATGCCTCACTATTAGACATAAGTCTGTGGGGAACTTATAGGAAGCTGCCGAGACAAGGCTGAACGGCACTGAAGAACACTTAAGGGACGTGTTCTTAATCTGATTCTAGTCCTTAATAGATGACTGGACGGAAGGACTCCCACAGGCAAGAGTCTTAATCTAAACAGTGAGTTTTCTCCAAAAAACAGCACGCTCTGCTTTATTTCACACTGTACCTATTTTAGCCGCAGCACTCCTAGTATTTCCAGTCTTCCCTTTGCTTCTCATTAGACACTGTCTTAATTATTACCAGTATCTACTAGGGCCCAGTAACTGAAGCATCTTCAGGACCAGCCCCAACCAGTCTTTGCACCTTGACTCCCGTAACACCAAAGACTGACTCCCAAGTGGAGGGAGCTTATCTTGGGGCTGTTTCAGTGGCTCCTAACCCCAGCTGCTCATGAAGCAGTTCGTGAACTTCTTCCATTTACCACCCAAAATATTAAGGTAACTTGGCACAAGTATTATTTGTCCATATTAGATTTTTGGAAAAAGAAGGGAAAAAAAACCCCAAAGAGCCAAAAAATAGAAAAATAGAGAGCAAAAAAAGGGAAAAAGGAAAGGAGAAGATCTGGGGTTTGACTGTCCCTCTAAACATAAACTCCTCTCCAGATTGTGGTGTTCAAGAATCTGGCAATTCTGCACAAAGCAGAGATATAGCGAGTTGTTTTTTTTTTTTATTTGTTGAATAACATTAAAACTCCAGTTGGATTTTTTTTGAGTTGAAAGTATGTATTTATAAAATAATTAGCCATCTAATGGCACAGAGTTGGTGTATGAAGAAATATGAGTTTTCAGTACCCGAGGATATCTTAAGACTCCTCAAATATGTACATATTAACATAATTTCTGATGTTGAACCTTTGAGACTCTAGACTCAAAAAAGTAAATAAGCAACAACAAAATCTTAGCATTATCGAATTTATAGTGAAAATGGCCTAGTTGTTTGAATCAGTCACAGCAAGTGGAGTCTTAAACATATGGTCCTCATCTTGATCCAGACATCAGACATCACAACATATGAATAAAACACCAGATATGAAAAAGGTTTACAAAACACAATACAAGCGAGCGATCTAGGTCAGTTGTATTTATTGACTCAATATACTCTTGTCAACGTGACCAAGCTTTACCCACATCAGATCAAACACATGATTCATTTCCACTGCAAGTAAAGTAAACACACCAACAAAAAAAAGGGTGAATGAAAGAGCAAAACCCAAACAAAATACAGCAAGTAGATCACAAATTAAATAGCCAGTGTATGCAGGGGGGGGATATGACAACGAGAAGCAATCACAAAAGATTTCCTCAATAAAATCTCCCATGTCGTAAAGCAGTGCCTGAAAACCTGCACTCCTTCCTTTTCTATCCACCCCTTCTGGGCCTGTGTGAGATACTGTATATGTTACAACAGCACTTCTGATGTGTTTAACTTGGAAAAATAAAGTTACCCAAAGAAATTAACCTACAAAATGTGTGATTTACCCAGTCAAGCTTGCAATTCTGCAAGCAGTTCAAAACACACTTAACTCCAAGTACTGGCTTCTCGGTTTGAAGAGAATGAAAAGACTCACACACCTAATTTGAGTAGATATATAATATTACAGAAACAGAGCCTTAAAGGAAAAAATGGAAAAAATATATTACTTATGCAAAATGTTGGGAAGAAGATATTTTATGTGCATGGAGCTTCCTGCTGTGTTTGGAGCAGAGGACTAGAAAGAGCCTTCCAGGTCAGCCTAGTTCCCTGTCTCTCCGACACGTCGTCACGCAATCCTGTTTCTGAATGTACTGGGGCCTGTGGTAACAATATTGAGGTTTTTTAATGCCACTTCTCTGGCTGGAAAGTTTCCTAGAGCTTTGTTGTTCAACCTGTTAAACACAATCCTAATTTCCAGCTTAAATGTATTTATGGCCAATGTACCCTATTTGTTCTTCTGCCAAAGCTGTTCTTTAGCTTAAATAGCTGTTTTCTCCTCTGTGATGTTTATGTCCTAAAGTATTTATAGAAAACAATCACACTCCTTCACAGTCTTAATTTTACTTAGCTAAACAAGCCAAACTTTTCTTGCCTGACAAGTTTGAAAGGATTCACTGAAATATATAGTAACAAAAGAATAGGAGCAACGGCGGAAAAAAAAAAGCTAACATCACACTATAAATGTTTCCAAATGTTTAAACAAATAACAGCCACAGTTGTAACAGCTTTTTTTCCCTTTTGTAAGGACTTTCACACAGACTGCGAGAGCTGTTAGTTTTAGCCCTAGGGAAAGATTAATGCAGAACTCAACTCTATCTACAACATGACTTATACCCTTTTGTGTGTAGATACTACAGCAAAGAGGAGCTTTATATATTTTATTAGATAAAACAGAGCCTGAAATACAGGTTAGGAAGCTTCTAAAACCTTGTAGAGAGTTTGAAGGTCTATTTCTGGGAATAATTGAGAGACAGGAGCCTAAATACAGTTGAATTACAAACACAAAACGTATTTCTGTAAACAACAGAAGTAGTGCAGTGCCCAAGCAGAGGCACCGTGGCCAGGATGGCTCATGGTGACACAGTCCCTCCAGCTTATCTCTCACCAGTTCTGCTCCGTAGACTGGGACAAGGATGGGAGATCTGGCTTTTTTCCTAATTTTGCCCTTTTTCTACAGTCCATTAAGTGCAGGTGACCCAGCAATTCCTGTTTGGGGGTAAGCCCTCCACAAAACAGACTTGTTCCTCCTCTTTTCTACTACCTGAGGTCTACAAACCCACTCTGTATTTTAGGACTACTTCAGAAATAAATTTCCAGCGTTGTTCCATGTAGTTTTAAGGAAATTAATCCACTGCTTAGTTACACAGCTCCCTGTGACGATTCAGCAGCTAAATTCAAAAGCAGACCAAATTTCTGCTCCAACACTCTGAAATTCCCTTCTTGCAAGTTCTCGTGCAAAAAGAGCAATTTGGAAGTTCAGTCTCTGTCACCGACCTGACCTTCCCCCACACACAGCGAGGGGTTTCTTTCTGCCTAGAAACTTATCATCCAGCACATCATTAGAGCTTTTAACATGAAAAAATATATAGCCTCAAGCTATTCTAGCTAAAGAACACTCAGGTGGCTTTTCAATTCACCAGATAGCTTTAATATCAGCTATATAAGTGGATAAAGTGTGTAATCTTATTCAACAGCAGTTAAAAGGGGGGGAGAAAAAAAAACCCACATCCATGGTCTAGCAGTGGAATCCATTAGCCTCAGAGTCATCTTCAAAGCGATGCGAGAGGCAACAGGTACAGCAGCGGCAGGGCGAGCGGCGTCTCTGCAGCCAGCATCCAGACCCTTTGGGTTTTTAGCGCTATAATCCAAAATATGCCTCTGTTTAAAAAGATATTTGTAAATAGCTCATCAGTGGAAATGATTTTTTAGAGGCTGTATATTTTTATGATGCACTTCAGAGCATCATGAGAGAAGCATCCTTTTAAAGATAAACAGGCATGTACTTAGGAGGAGGAAACAGGTTTGAGGGATCTGGCAGCAGTTTCATGGATTTCTGCAGCAGACAGCGAGAGTCGCTTTCTCCTGAGGACAAAAAGGAACTTTTAACATCTTACAGCCTTGGCGCTTCACGTATCTGGATGTTTACCACTTGCTTTCTTAATATTAAGTTAATAAATGACACATCAGTAATTGGGTGTTAAACTAGAACTGTCAGTTAATCATAATTGTTCAGGTCACTGGTTGAGAGAGTCCCTT
>NW_010553967.1:29830-46286 GCF_000687285.1 Phaethon lepturus | reverse complement strand
TGGGACCCGGCGGGGCGAGAGCGGGTCGGGGAAGCAGCACAGCGCGGCCCCTCGGGCGACCGCCTGCCTTAATGCCCCTTCGCCGCGGTTTTCGTTCACGTTGGGAGAAAGTGGAAGAGGGGACGCTGGCACAGCTCCCCGCAGCACCACCAGAAAGATCTTCTGGCCCGGACAGCAACAAGACGTTTTGTTTCGCCCCTGTAGACAAAAATCCGTTTCGCCTGCTTTTTGTAGATAAACTTTTCCAGCTCTTTCCTTCTCTTTCATCGCTCCCCTGCAGCCACAACCACGATCTCCTACGCCTAGAAAACCCCTGCAGAGGGCTGAGATCTACAGTGACACTTGAGCCGAGAGAGGAGGCTTCGCAGCCCCCTCCAGACAACTCACACCCCCACAAAACCGCTCCAGGCTGAGGAATTTTTGCCTTCTGTGTAACAGCATCATCCCTGTGGCGATACAGGACTGTTGCCTCTTGCCTGTTCACTGTGCCTGTCAGAGACAAGTCTGTTCCTGTCTTCTCTTTAACCCCTATACAGGCCTTGGAAGAGGACTGTCAGACCTCCTGCGGCCCTCTCCGGACCCACCGGGCCCGGTTTCCTCAGCTTATTACAATAGTTGAACTAATTACTCTGAGCAGGAGGGCTTGTGCAAGTGATTTTAACTCTGTCTGGGTTTTTAAGGAATAGCAGCAGATGAAAATCCAAAACGCCCACCTTAAGAAGGGAACATGCTAGAAGGTCTTTTGCGCTGGGGAAAATTTTTTTTTCAATTTGTAATACTTAGACTGAAAAACATACCCCTTTCACATACAAACCATGCCATACATAAAGCTAGTCCACTGTTTCCTAGACAATGAGTCTTCAGAGATGACTGTACGACCAGCAAAATTAAATCCCAACCTCCACTCCAGGAAGAAAACAAGGTTGTTATTGCAGATAAATTGCATTTGAGAATTTAAAAATGAAAACAACCAAATAATGCCATCATATTCTATTTGAACAAAACAAAACTGCTGACCTTCTGGGCAAAAAGGACACATCTTGCTTAAGTGTTTCCAAGTCTGCATGTTTTTCTGTCTATGTTATTTTTATTACTAGGTTAAATCTGACAGTTGCACTCGGTAATCATTATGGAGTCAGCTTGAGCTGTCTGAAGCGTTACCAGTTTCAGTAAGACTAGTGTTTTCTTTTATATCTTATGTGAACAACTCTGGGCATATACTTGAACTTACTCAGCAAAATTTTGCTCCAAAATCCTCAGGTAGAAAAAGGACAATTTTTAGGCCATAATTAAAGTTACATTTTAATTTTTACATGCCAACAGCAAAATGAAGCCTGGTTTATATATTATTCCAAGATGAAAAACATGAATTATAATTAATTTTTATAAACTTTGATATCTCAATTTCATTCACACTGTACAATTTGGAATAATGTTCTCAAATCTGATGCATCAAAATGAGGGACTGCAGAAATTATGTTAATGTTAGACAACTAATGAATTAGGCAATTTATATTGCAGAAAGGAATTGCACGTGGGGAAGCAGGCATACAAAGCATTCTTTGTCAGAGTGACTGCCTTAAAGCTTAGGAAGCTGTGGCTTAGCGTTTTGCTGAATGAGCTAGTAGCAAAGACCCACCCCTATTCCTCATTTCCTGGCCTTCACATGGACAACCCAAGTCCTAGGAAGCGTGCACAATGAAATACCCTGTATGGATCTCGAGAAGCCTGCTGTCTGTCATCCAGCCTGAGCCTCTGAAGAATCCTTTCTAGTATAAAGTAACACGTATGTGTAGCTATGTGCCATTGCTGCAAACAGAAAGAAGGAAACAACTAAGCAGTAGAATTTTTTTTTCCATTTGGTCGATAACTGTTAATGCTGAAGCTCAGAAGTGTCACAACTGGTTTTGATTTTTTTTTTAATTCTGATTTCTGGAAGCAATTCCTCATAATCTCTTAACTTCATGAGCTTTCAATACATAGTTTGTCATTTTATTATTATAAATGCAAAATCAGCAAAAGCTTAATATAAGCAACTCTCAATTTGTGGCATTTTTAACCATTTATCCCCCGTTAACTATGTCTTTTCAGCCTCACTGAAATGCTGACAGGGATGTCACTACTCATCATTGTAAAAATACATTTTAATGTGCTCATTAACTGGCAGATACAGATATTAACATTGGTGATATCAGGTGATTAACTGATGTCAAGGATTGCTGGAGCAGATAATTAAATATTGGAGTTCTCGCACTCACCTCCAAAAAAACCTACAGACCAAAAACACAGAAAGAAAAGGTTAGACTTATTCCTGCCTATGAGAAGGAAAAACCTGTTATTACTGAGGTGAGGATGTTACACAGTAATAAATGAACACATCTGTTACATTCAGTTACCCTAAACAGCATATAGGTTACTGCAAGGGAGCTGCAGTCTGGAAGATTCTTAATTCACACAGGCTGGATTTGATCACCGTATCTGGCTGCAAGATTCAAGTCAGGTTTTGCTTATAAACTCCTTGAGGGACTTTTGAAGATGATAACATTTTTTGTCTCTGGGTACACTTCAAGAAGCGATTAGCCACTGCCATTCTCATACACTACCGTTCTATGGCATATATTTGCATTCCAACTTTGCCGTAGCATTAGAGCTGCCTGCAAGCATAGCTGCAAGGAGGGAATGCATTGCAGACATTCAAGTAGCTCACAAGTCACAGAGGCATGGATAACCATAATGAAATCCAGGTTCAAAGCTCTAAACACCAAGCCAATTAAAAGATTTGTTTCTGGAGTTCAGAAACAGCAAGTTTTGCAACGCTTTTGAACCTCTGTCTGGGTCAAAGATTTGGAAATAAAAAGCTGCTCATTTGTCCTGACCAGATTGAATCAGTTCTCCCTGCTTGCTTTCCTTGCAGCAAACGGAAGTCACAGATGCCATATGGTTGGAGAAAAAAGGGTTAGGAGGATGCACTCGTGTGCTGATGAAACTAAAACCAAAATTGCCTTTAAAATCATAAAGGCCTGTCATACAGAAAGCAAAGACAAGAAAATAGCCTGAGAAATCTCAGAAATTCTACAGAGCAGAAAACAACTACTGTTTCCAATGTCTCAGAAAGAACAACTTGATACTTGGGAAATTGCATAAAGTTTTATTAAAAAAAAATACCATGACAAAAAAGATGAAAGTAGACAAAACTGCCGTGAGGAACTACAAAGATGTAAGCATGTGCAGAGCACAGACTGCTGGAAGATGCGTAACATGAAATAGGGCATATACTCAAGGGAGCATAAATCCAGAAAGCATCTCAAGTGAAATTAAGTAGTTAGCACTGGATTTGGAAAAATAACAGTTTAAAGAAGCACAGCAAACTTAACTATGTTTTCTATAGGCTGCAATAGAGAAAGAAGGGAAAAGAAGTGTGGGGGGGGTGTCAAACAAACAAGAGGAAGTAAGTTGTGGGCCCTTTAAAAAAAAATTAAATTTTAACCTCCAATTCTGAGCTGCTTTACAGAGTGTCAAATACCCTGGTGTGGAGGATTTTTGCATTGCTGTCTCCAGAACATTAAACACTTCATTCATTTTCATAACAGTAAACTTTCCAAAATACTCTGTAACAGTAGCTTCTATTATGTCTGCTCTATGAGAGGCAAAATCATCTCCATTCTCCAAGTAAATTATTGCATTTAAAGGACAGTATCAGTTGCTCCATTTCTACCAGCTGTACCTCAGAAGGAATGAAGGAAACATGCTCGTTAAAGTCCCTTGATCTACAACGGCAAGCTGTTCTTATGTCCTTTCTCTTACCCATCCAAAAGTAGACTATGCTGCTTAAAAGCTTTACTTGAAAGTAATCTTTTAGATACATGAGCTCCTTTTGAAGACTTACATCCATTTATCACACAAAATGCATCTTCCTTTTCTGATTTTTCTCTGGGAAGTAAAGGTTATTAGACTATTTGACCTTTTGGTCAAATATGCTTTTATTTACATGTTAATTCTTTTAAGGACAATTCAGGGTAACATGAAGGAGCCATTAAAATGGAAGTGAATTCGTGGCATTAACACTCGTTACATTCCTGTATTTATGTAAAAAAAGTTTTAACTGACCTGACAGAGGGCTCAGCCCCCTAACAAGCTCCCTTCCCTTGACTCCCCTCCAGATCCCACATGGAGTATTCCTCACCAAGATCACCCAGCTGCACACAAGTCAGCCTTGCCAGTTCCTACAGTTCTAGAATACAGAGTTGTCATTTTTGCTCATTTTCTCTAATATTTTAAGCTCTTGGGTAAAAGCCTCGGGGTTTTTTGCATTAAAAAATTATAGGTCTCAGAGAAAATATGTCACAAATGTGACCAAAAATGTCAGGCTCATGATAAATGCACACTTTTTTTTTTTCTACTAGCTTGAGTTGACATCAGACCTCAGACAGGGTTAGTTCTAACAAGACTGCAGGATGCCAAGTTAAGGCCTTGAGTTGGTTTTTTTTTTTGAGGGCCTTTTTTTTCCCTGGAGAATGTGGCAAAGATGATATCCTGGTTTTAAACAAACAATGTATATAAACACACAACCAAAGAAATGAAAAAGTTATTGGTAGGGTAAGAGAGACTAAACAAACAGAAGGTATTTCTTCTGAGTAAATAAAAATAGCATTGAAGTAGCAGTGTCATGTTGTTAGACCCCTAATCTATTTTTTTTTAAATCAAGAATCATTAAATATTATGAAAGTTGGCTTGTTACATAGTACTTTGAGTTAATATTTCATTCCAAAATTTCTGTAGGCCTAAATGAGACCAAGTCATCATTTTATAACCAGGTATTTTTGCATTTGTAATTTTCCTCTAAGGAATTTTATATAGTTAGACACAGAAGAACAAACTCTGGCTCCAGTGAGGAGACATCCCTTCACATTCCACTCCAGTGCAATGCTTGAAATTCTGTCCAACATAAAGTAAAAATTAAAATTCAACACATGGTTTCTGGGGAGAGCAAGCCAAGCCATAGCCAAGGAGGCCACATGACATAGAAGACACAGCTACACTAAATCAGTACAAGTACACACTATCAAGCGTGCTACTGGGGAAGAGAGAAGACCACTCACATCTAATGCTGGGTCTGGCTACGGTCCCATCACTCTGTCTTATACATCCTGCAGCAAAATGGATCTTTATACCGCGAGAATGACTTTAATAAGAAAAACAAGAACATGTGTACTGCTCATTCTCTGTTCTGCACTTCAGATTGAGCTCTTACTCTTTCTACAGCATAGCAAGACCAAATCAAGGAAGTTTGGAGCTGGATGAGAATAGTACACTCATCTTTCTTTGTGACCTTCACCACTCGTAAGAAAGGTAACAAAGCAGAATACATCAGATTTAAACAATTTGCCAGTTAGTCAAGACTAGCAGAAGGTGAGGCAGATGTAACCATCTCTCCCTTTCTTCTACCAGCTATATACAAATTTCATAATTTTCCACTTAGGCAGAACTTACTAGCCTGTGCAACAATGCCACTCTTGGATTTTCCATCTCAATTTGTTTTACATAAGACGTATACATCATCTTTATAATTGTTTTGGTTGCTTTTGGTCTAGCATATCAGGAATATAAGCAGTCTTGTTGCAGCTACATGTTCTGTAACTCATATGCAGATCCAGTAAGATCGCTTGTAATGTACGTCACAGTTGTCCAAATCAATATAACCCTCAAAAATAGAGAGGTTAGCTCTCAAAAAAAAAAGTTAGGTTTTAAAAAGCCATACACCTCAAAAGATATTTTCGGTTTCCTTAAAGATGGAGAAGTTAACCTGAAGTTCACTTGTCTGTCTACAATTTTCATATTAACCATAGAGGGATAATGTCTTGAGTGTCAGATTTGTGACTTTTTTGTTTGTTTCAACAAAACACACATTTTTATGTGACTCTCAACATTGCAATAACCTAATATGTACGTCTCCCAACAGGAAAAAACCCCTGTTGTTCCTACTATTACAATGCTGTTTCATACCATACTAAATCTTCCCATACCAACACCTGTAACTGTGAGCTCAATAATTCAGATGTTTTGAGGTGTTTAATTTCTCATTAGAACTAAACCGAAGACTTCAGAGACCACTTATTAAAGATGGATAACAGATACACTGCAATGCAACCAGATGGTCAGCGAGCAACACTTTCATTTGTTAGTGCATGTAATGTGTTTCTGCCATGCTGTGTGTGTCAATCAATGGGTGGCTTAAGTAGAGCACAACAAAGCTGGGTTCTTATCTCAGTTACACGGGTGTTTTTCACCCATTGACACTACTGTCACCAAGGTAAGTTTGAGCTGAGGGTTTGCTTTTGGTTTGTCTGGGGCTTGTTTGCATATCTTTTTTTTGTTGTTGAAAGAAAGGAGCTTTAGAGTTACTCCAACTACTTATTGAATCTTTAACCTCTGTGTTAGCTTGGTTATGAAATCTTTTACCCATGACAACTTGATTTAGTTCAATCATATCTACAGAATCTTAGTACTTCAGGCAATGATGATATGCTGATTATATATAAGCTTGCACTGTGCAAGATTTTTATAAGCCCATAAAGTTTGCATATGGAAGCATGGCATAAACACAAAGATGAAGCCAACCTGTCTTTACGCAGATGGGACTCCTAACATTTTTCTAGCTATCACACTGTTTTGCAATTAGCCATTTTAAAAAGAGAATGTAGTAAAAACAGGGACTTAACTGCACTGATTTAATCTCTAATATTTTTCCTCCTCTGTACTGGCAAATTGAGCACTACACTGCATGATTCTGATCAGAAAGATCACATGCTATGAGGTGAGTCATCAAATGAAGCTCCTATTTTCTTCAAACTCATTCAAGTTCATTTCAAGTCAACATTTACCAGGCTGACTGACTTAGGTTTTGGTAAACTCTTATCAATGTCCAGTCAATGTTTGTAGATCAAACCACAAATACAAGAGAACTAAATCAATACTTATCACTGTTATTAAAATGATACTCACACTTAAACCCCTAGTGAATAGCTTGTTATAAAATTAGAGAGGTATTCATCCTTCTTACGTTTGCTGGATTCTATATCATTACAAGCTAAAATTAAAATTGGTGTTTCAGAAAAGTGGTGTTTTTTTGTAGTTGAAAAAGAAAGTAGAGTCCAATGTAACAATGACAGCCGCCTTTGTGGGGGAGTCTGTTTGTCCATGTGCTGAATTCCAGTGACTTCAAACAGCACTGTGCAAAGTGCAAAGATCCATCTCATTTGAGCCGACTGAAGAACTGTGGACGAACTAATCGGGTCTGATCCAAGGTCCACTGCGCATTTCTAGGAAGTAGGTATTGTAAAATAAACACTGTCACTGAAATTTGATCAGAACCAAGGCTTATTAAAAAAATGCTTCATCTTCCCTCCCCCAATTTAGCACAGCATGCAACCTCCTTGTCTTTATGATGCCACATGCAGCTTTACACCTCTTTTGCTTAGCTTTCTGAAGACGATGTTTAACTTGGTTACTGAAAGAAGGTAATGATGAGTATATCCATACTGCAAGCTAGTTACGCAGTTTTTGCACAAGCTGAAGCTGACTGAAGAAATAGCGCAACACTGGGAAATCCGAAAGGAGAAGTCACATCATAATTTGCATTTAAGCTACATTCACCCACATCCTCTGCAGTCTCACTATCTGCTTGTTTCATGGCTGAAGAACAATACTGCTGTCTCTCTGCTGAATGTAGAATACTGTTGTCGGTTGTTAACAGCAATTAATCATTTCTTTGGGAAAAGTTCAGTTAAAGCTACTGTTGGCATTGGTTAATCAGTAATCATTAATTAAATTAGATAACACTATTAGTTATCCATTAAAAGATAGCCTGCTTTTTTTTTTTCTTCTCTCCAGAGTTAAAGATGTATAAGGAATTCAACCTCCTCCTACCTCTGTATCTTTGTTGTAGTTTCACTTTAAATTTATAAGCCTAAACCAGGGACAGTCCCAACGTGCATCTGAGGGAAAGGAAGGGAGGAGGCTGCATTACAACTGCCATCTCATACAACCGGCATCAACAAGAAAGCCCCTTCCTGTCCTCCCCACAGAAAATCCAAGCTAGACCACTTTATCCCGATTTATACTAGCCAGCAGCAAAGACTTAAGCAACAGCCATCACCAGTCGAAGAGGAGTTTTAATTTAGAGAGAGGAAAGTAATGCTTTTATACATGTCTTACCACAGACATCCAAGACCTGTTTCCTTAAGCCTGTGCCACAGCACAAACATGTCTGTCAGGGACAAATATCCCATATTTTCATGCCACAGAGTCAAGTGCTGCCCAAAAGCTCTGCAGGTTGGCATGTGCAGTAAGTGCTGGAAATTGTTCTTCCTAAAATACCACAATTGTTTATCATTAGTGCTATTGATGCATTTCAACTTAATAAAATGTTATAAAAGCCATTACACCATTGTTAACTGTGGCTAAGAAAAGCAATCCTAATGGCATGGATGAATCCAGCCAGACAACGAGAGATTACATTGCTTGATTTGTTCAGCCTAAGTCTCATAACAAAAAGGCAGAAGGAAACAAAACTAAGGTTTCAAAATGATCAAGACATAATTGTAATGCTACTTTTACTTAGATTTATTAATCTATGTCTTTAGGGAAAAAATTATTAAAGAACATAAAAACACAACAGAAACTCACTTTACTACACAAAGGGAAACGAAAAAAAAACCCTTTTAAACATCTGCTAAACTATTATCCTGTTTTCCCTGTACACGAATACTCTGCCCTCAGTAGTCCCAGTTTCACTGAGCTCCTTCGGGCACACATACACCCTTGTCGACCCCACTTGGCCCAGGCTGCGGCTGATCCAACCTACCAGTGTTTTATGCCTGGTGCCTCACACTGTCTCAAATGCAACAGTTTCACTAAGGTCCCAGCTTTCACCTCTTGGCACTCTATAGCCCCAAGGGTTCAAATGGAAGCCGGGTCCAAGAGAGCCCAGAGCAGGAAGAGGCAGAAGAGCACGACCTGGTCTGACAGCATGTTTGAGTAGAACATAATACCTGTAGCATACTTACCCCAGGACATGCACCATGTTGTTTAGATGGGGATGCATGCCCAGCTTTGAGGGTTTAAATAGTTATATGAATCTGTAAAATTGATATATGAAGTCTGATTATTGGTATAACTCAGATCTTTCTCCTTACTTCCACTAATAGTCAAGACTGATAGACAGCAGTGGAAGCCACTATGATTAGATTTGGTGGGGGGAGGAGAAGAGGAAACAGGCGGATGTGTTGAGGTTCTGAAAAATTATCGAACAAGATGTGCCTTGTGTTAATGCTGAGTGGTAAAATGATACATCACAGCAAATTCACTATCATAGAACCATAACTGCTTATCACACTGATATGTGAGAACTTTGTACTGACTTAATTGAGGTCAAGATTTAATTGCATATCTTTTAGGTAACATTTCTAAATGGCAGTATCTGTCTGAAGACAAGACATTAATTCAAACCTTTTAAGCCAAAAATTTACAGAGAAGCAGAAACTTCCATTCAGATTAAGACTATAAAAAAAAGTAAAAAGATATCTTGTCATAAAATGTGTCTTGACTGGCAAACTGTAAGTAAGAATCAAACCAGTAATATGCTGGAGGAATAGTTAGATACAGCAGAGTATAGGCTTTGGTGTTTAACCTACTATTCAACGCACTTTTCTCTGCACTTGTGAATTCCAGGGGACTCTTGCCTCCTGAAACCAGCCTAGCATCCTCTTTTCCATTGTTGACACTCAATGGAGTTAGACCTTATTAAAGCAAAGCTACTACAGATAAAAACAAAAATAAAATCCAGAAGTTGAAAAACAAATTGTATTGGATTTGTTACAGCTTGGTAAGGATTCTCAAGCTTGAGTGGTGAAGAAGCAGAACATACTGTGGGGTGGTACTTTAATTCCAGATTATCTTGGTGCCTGAGATCACCAGTTGACAGCCTAGTAAGGAGCAACCCTACCTACAGCAATGTCTCCCTCATGGGAATCTGCAGGAGGATCTACCACGCTCAGCTCTAAACTGTTCCTTTTCCTGAAGGCAGGGAGGACTGGAAGCAGAGGCTTGACACCTTCTAGTCCTACATTAGCTATTGCTGTCTCAAGTTGGGGTGGTGGCCAGTAATTTGCAGTATTGCAAATTGTATTGCACATTCCTCTCTCTACAACACACACTCTTATTGTGGTAACTTCTGTCTCCAAGTGGAGGTTGTATAGGAGTGGTTACATACCTCAGATATTGATCATCTCACCCCTAAGGATGGGGTACACGTTAAAAAAACAAAAACACACACACACAAAACAGCAGCAGTCATCAGCTGAGGCCACAAAAACATTCCCTGGGCTCCACTCTTGATAGATGGCAGAGGCAGAAGCTAGGACTGCAAGCAAGCATAAGGTATGTGTGTCCCAATCTATAGCAGAAAGGTTCACATTCCAGGTGAGGAAATGCACTTAGATCTCTGCTTTCCATTAAGCTGCCAACCTCCTTAACACTTGCTCCTGGCCACTAAATTTTCTCAGTGAATTGCGAACAAGGAAGGGAGCAGCCCTAACACAGCCTGGTCAGTCAGAGGCTGTTGCTCTCTGTGAAGCAGCAAGGGTGATCCCTACTGTTACCCCACCACACACATGCACATTATTTCCTAGCTCCCTCTGCTCTTCCTTCTCTTCGACATAAATTCCTAAGTATCGCAACTTTTGCAAAGATAACTTAAGGGAATGACAAAAAGAAACAGTAGGTATATTTGGAAGAACTGGGTGCAAGCACTGTTGTAACAGGATGACCTGTCAGCAGTTATGGATTATGTCTTGAGGTGATGGATGAAAAGCTGCAAGTTAGCAGCTGGATGAAGATACAACTGAGTAGAAATGTACTTGTGAATTTGACAAATGAAGGCAATAGATTATAGGGAAAAGAGTTAATCAAGTGTTTACATAAGATTGCTCAAATATACTGTGTAATATTCCCTGGAGAAGCCTAAACCATTGCAGGACGTCAGCAAGATTTGCAAATCACTGCTCTAACCAACACACGCAGAAACAGTTCTTCTTTACCAGTATTAACCAGAGGCCTTAGAAAAGAAGAATTATATATTTTCATCATGCAAGATAAACAATATAAATTACTAATTAAAAACAGTTCACATGAACCTAAGTATTATATATAAGCCAAAGACTACTGCTATATAATCTGATCGTATTAGTTGGTGACTGCATTATGCAGGGAAACACGAGCTGGAATACTCAGATTTTTCAGTCCAGTTTACAGCCTCACATGTACATCCATTTGCATGCATTCAGTTCTGGGCTAAACCTAGTCCTAAGTACATTTGTCATCTGCAACAGAGTTCAGTAGAACCGCCTACATAAACACCAAAAAATCGAATTTTGAATTTGTGATACAATGCTATTGGATTGGCCAAAACAACAACAAAAAAACCCCAAGCACAGGAGCATGTAAATTCCAGCTATTTCTACCAGATAGATTAAAAAGAATGCTTATGAACATGATTCTAGCTTTAGCAATTCAGAGGTACTTAAAAAAAAAGTCAAACTTCTCTTTGTCCCTTCAGTGAAGCTATACTACCCAAAGGACATTCTGGGATCCTCTCTCCAGTGTGCCTCTCTGACACAGCTAATGCTCTTTGCAAGTCACTTTATGTATATTCTGTCATAGGCCTGATGTTTGCTTTGTATTTATTGAACATTATTGTTTAAGAGCTAAAGCAGGGAACTTATTCTAATAGTCCTGGTTTTTATTCCTTGTTCTAAGTTCTGTTACATTAGACTTGATCATCAACTACACTTAGTCTTTAATCAGTAGAATTTAATTACTTAACATATGCTATTTGATTGTATTTAATAAATGCACTGTTAACATCTCTTCCTCCCTAGAAACTCAACTACCTCAAGATCCTTTTCAAATTACCTTTTAGAATTCATCTTTAAACTTTGCTATTACAGAAGTATAAATTTGTCCAGTTTCTCTTCTATCTTCCACCCCCCTTCAGGGTAGCAGTTACTTACACACAAATACTTTAAAGACTTAAATTCTTGAAGAAAAAGGTACAAAGCTTTCATGCATCTCCAACATACTTCAGTAAGTGGAATGCCCACTCAACTCTTATCTCCTTCTACTCCTAGGTCATCAAGATAATTAAAGAAACAATTTAAATAATGACATCATTAATCACCAGTAGCATTCTTTGCAATGACTGGATTCTTTGCCATTGCCTGGATAACACAGGTAAATATTTCACTGTATCAGGTGGTATGTCCTGCCAGGCTTGTAATTGAAGTGGCCTGGAAGTTTTAATATTTTAGAGTGGCACAAATGAGTCACGGTCTTGACTGCCTTTGCTAAGCATGAATTATGTACCTCATTTTAACAGAAGTCCAATACAGAACTATAGCAAAGAGCTCCTGCCCCATGTCAACCCTACTGCACCATTAACAGGATTTGTCCTACATTGAAGGAAACTTTTGTCTACATTCTATTTAGAAATTTGACTCCTGTGAATCCATCTAGACTGCTGAGTAACCAAATCACTGGCGAACAAGTTATCTTTCAACCAGCACAGCTGTAGATTGCTGCTCTCTTGCTGGACAAAGCTCTTTCCATCTCTGTCCTTCTGTAATTTCAGCCATAAATTCTTCATTACCAACACCACAACTAGTACCAAGAACTGGTACAAATGAATCTGTGCTCAAACAGCTAAACTACTATGACTAACCTAGACTCCATAAGCTTCTTTAGAAAACTGGCCAGAGTCTTCCCTTGAAGGTAAAGGACAAGATGAGTCATGTTTTTATTCCCAGTTATCTCAGTATTTCAAAACTCTAGTTTATTGAATTAGTAACTTTATTAGTTGTAATCATTTCTACAAGCGTGATCAGGTGTTGAGTTTTTTCTCTTCCAAAAGGTGGAGATGAGGAAATAAAACAAGTGATAATTACAGTGATAAATTTCTAAATTACTAACTTGCAATCAACTTTTGTCAACTTGCAAGTTTCACTCACACAAGTTCTCTCCACCTCCCGCCTGCGATTCTGTTTCCACATGTTTGAGTGGAAGCCACTTGGCCTGTGAAACTTCTATTCATTTCCTACTCTGCTGTTCCTTTACTCCTTGAATAGTGAAATGTCAGGCACAGCCCAGTAAGACTGGGCATTTGAAGGCCAAATCAAAGCTAACTGAGTTGCCTGACAATATTATCAGAAGGACAGATTTTACTGAACATTTGGTTCTTGGTATTTAAAAATTTATTTTTTTTTAAAAGACACACTTCCTGGAGTCAAGTACTAAAAATAAAAATGAGGAGTGAGATTATGCAAAACATGATTTATGGCTATCATGATTGTGGAGAAGCAGCTGAATGTAAAAACTCAAGAGATTAAAAATGGCATTTTTTAGATTTATTCAGATTGCATAGCAGAGTATTTGAGGTAGCCAGTGCCAACTTTTCCCTGAGCTGCCCTACAGCCACTGGAAGCAGTCTAAGACTTACAGCAGGAAGAGGGTATCAACCTCCCAGCAGCTTTTCATATCAAACAACATTCTCATCTCTGCCAGCAGAAGGTAAGTAGTGAGACATAGGTAGAACTCATGAATCAGAGAAACTATATTACATCACAGGTAAACAGTGGCTGTCTTGACAGTAGATTATTAACCTGTAAATGCTGTTATTAGCCATGATAAGGGCAGTGCTTGGAAAGCACAAAGTCCAAGAGAAACAGAAAGGCACATTCCAGGTGATTAGGCAGGCATCGCAGAGGCCTCTCCCATCTGTCTTGTCACAGCAAGAGCTCACTATGTTTATACTACAGAATAGGCTTCACTGGAAACAAATTTTAAGTTAACATACCCCTCTTGGTAAGCCATTTTCTGGTGAGGTAGTGTTTACATATATACATAAATAATTGCACTGAATCATCAACATTCCCATCTGCCATTTAGTACGCTCATATCATTAAAGGACAAACCTGGACATGAGTACCTGGGTCTGCACCACAGTTTTCCATTGAGAAAAGTTTTCATAATTAAAAAAAAAAAAGTGATAAAGGAGATTGATTCATCAGTGTGACATTTAAAAAGTTTTTCTCAAAAGCATTATTGCCATGCAAGTTCTGCACTGGTTTTGTTATCTTGTGAAGTTGAACTACACTTGAACAGCCATGGGCTGGGACCTCCTTCTTCCTATATGAAAAGGAAAAATATCCCTTCACAAAACAGCATAGTACTTTCTACTTCCAAAGGACCAATGAATTTCTAAAACTCTGAACAGTAAAGAATAAGGAATTAGGGGTTTGTTTTCTGTTTAAATGGGAAAACTAACACACAATAACTAAGTGCTTTTCTTTGGGTCAGTCCAAAATACCGGGAAGTCAACTAAACCTACAGCCTTCAAGCTATCCTTATGTTGTTTCACCCACTCTCCCCAAAAGTAATAATCAGAGTATACTTTTGTTCTTAACCTAGTGTACACATGCTAACAAATACAAATCTCCCTAGGGGATCCATTGTACAGGCTGTACCACCCAGAGGCACTCAGAATCAGTCCTCTCAGAAACTACTACTCAACTCAAAGACTTTGTCCACTTTAACACACAAACCTTTACCACAGGCAAAACAAGGGAAGTTTCTGCATCTCTCACAGGACAGAAGACTGTCAGGTAAATATTTGCCTCTGCAGGGATGAAAATGATCATCACTTCTTTACTGGTGACATATACAGAGACGCAAAGGAAATAAACTATCAGAGTTTGTACACTGCAGACAGGATCAATTCACACTGCTTAGGAAAAAGTGTGTCAGAGTGACGGCTTCACTAAATGAGTTACAACAATTAGCATAACTAATTACAATAGCTCTTGTTCCTCCCTCATGAAATGAGGGAAAGAGACCTTCTGAAGAGATCAGACAACATTTTTTGTGAATTGTTACAACTCCTGGAATTTCCTATCTGTCTGAGATGGATGACTAGCTCCCAGAAGTCTCCATCCATGTTGCTTTTCCACTTGATTCAGTGGACAACAATCTAGTTTGAACATTGCCGTTCGCACTGTCCAATTTCTGCAAATATGTACCCATGAAACTAGTGCCAATGGATTTAAGATTAAGTGATAAAAGGCCTGGCTTTAGCCAAAATTTCAAAATGTTCATGTAAGAATAATACCAGGATAACTAAAAAATAACGTGAAATCAGAACCTTGACTTCCGCACACTTTAGGATTTTGTTAAATAAGGCATGTCAGGCAGTTGTCATGGCTTACAACTGTTAGCTACTACCCATACGCACCGCTGGCAGATCAGGACATACTCAAGCACACCTCACCCACTCCAGAGCGAAGACTGACAACTCACTGCAGGCTTGGCCTCATCCACTGCTCCACAAGGGCGTTTCTTCCCTTCTGCTGCCTTACTCATGGGTGGTGACTCACAGCGGATGGGAAGGCCAGACAGCTGGCCGGTAACTACTGCAGTGACCTCTGCCCTCTCAAACTGGCCATGCAGAAATGCCACAGTTCAGACGTACACGAACAAATTGTTTCCTCCAGACTTCTGTTAAATACAGAAATATACCACAGATCCATGGTCAGTCAGGCCAACAGCTGATTATTACTTCTAGGATATACCATACGTCTTCCCCAGCACCTTCCTTGTGCTGGCTCTGTTGATCAGGTTGCTGCAGCCAAGACAAACCTGCTGATTCAGCTGAAAAAACACCCTAGCAAAATGAAACTGTTTTAACTGGATAAACTCGTGATCAGATGCAAAGAGCAAAAACAATGGCAGGAATACGCAGCAGAGAGTGCCCCTTTCAGCAACAGCACACACCTAGACCATGTTAAGTGAAGCATGAAATTGTACCCTGAAGATTCACCCATCATCTTTGGCAGAGTCCACCCCATCCACATACCATTCAGTTTATATTTATCACTGACAGTCTTCTAGTTGAACTGCTACTCATTGTTTTTGCCCTGTAGTTAGATGCTGTGTGTTAAGCATGGACAGCTATTAGTTTCAAATTAACTGCATTCCTAAATTTAGTACTTCTTGTAAGAAGGGAGGGATTTATAAGATGGACTGCCAGGAACTCACATGCTTAAAACTGTTGAGCAAAGGTATTTTAAAAATCAGCCAAGTCACACAAGTATTTTGTCTTCTTTGGAGCTTTGTAGTCACCACTGATACCCATAAAAAACTCCAAACAATTGCTGTATTAATTGGAGTTTTAAAAGACTTCCTGAAAACCCCAAACTCAAATTTGAGGGCATGTGAATGTAAGCTTCTCTTTCATTGGAGAAAAAAAAAAAAAGGATTTTTTTTTTTAAGACTCTGAAGTGACTATAGCCTAAGCTTTATTTCTACACACTAGAAAGCTGCAGTATCTCCTTGACTGCTCTACTGGGTC
>NW_010553967.1:0-29799 GCF_000687285.1 Phaethon lepturus | reverse complement strand
AAAAAGAAAAATCAGCTTTTTCCTGCAGTTAGGTGTCCAGTAGACTAAAGAGTTTAAGATATTGCCACTGGCTCTTTCTAGCCTGAGAAAGATTCTTCTCTCAAAATTCATTGAACACTCTTCTTACCTTGTCTAAGATCCTTGGATCAGGAGGCTGAGGCTAATTGGAAACTCCATTATCATAGATCCAAGCTGTCCTTAATTTCAATAGCATTGCTTTGAGGTGGGCAAGCAAGAGGTAGATAAAGACTTTATCCTAAAAGCAAATGAGAACACCAAGAAGATACTTCCTCCTCAGTGCTGTGCTGATGATCAGCAGAGCAAAGCAACTTTCTGAAGCCTGCAGAACAACTGGGATGATTGCTCACTGAAATACATGTAATCTGTGATTTCATTAGCAAGTTTGAGCAGCTACTGTTTGTCAGATAGATGTCCCCTGGAGTACGAAGAAACCAGGAGTTATCTAGGGTCACCACTAAGACTTGTTTCCCAGTAACACAAACCAGCACCTAACTTAAAAATTCACATGGGGAAAAGGTAACTGCAATACTCCATAATATATCTTGCAAGAAAAGCAATGTAACACTTATTTTTCCCTCGCTTTCAAGAAGTGCTTTTGTCTCTGCCACTCTCTGCTTTGGAGGTTAATAGGCCAAGGTTCTGGGGAAGTCTCCAAGGTTATGTCCTTGGAAGCAGCTATGTGGGTGAAGCAGAAGCAGCTCCAATAGTGCTGGATGCTGGTTGACAGCAGTTGAGCAGAGTGAACTACCAGTTCTTGGGCCCTACTCAGAACTGCTTTGTGGGCTGGCAGGGCTTCTAAGTTAAGTTCCCCCCCTCTATCCTCCTTTATTTTTTCTTTTTCTTGCTTTGGACAATGCAGATACCTGACTACACCTGCACTGCCACAAAAGGAACGGATTGTTTTAAAGAAGATGCTGCTAAGAATTAAAAGGGCACTTGTGTAAATATGCTGACCAAGGAGACAGCAAAGCACTGTAGGCCAGCAGAAAGATGACAGCCAGAAAAGAAACAGAGCTACTTTGAAGGCAAGATGCTTCCATACTGTGTTGTATGAGATCTCTTCTCTATATAAGCACACACACCTTAAACATCATTTAAAAGACATTTTAGGAATTCAATATAATTAATTCAAATCCTATCAATTCCTCCAGTAAGTTGTTTTTTTTTTTTTTTTAACTAGAGTTGTGATATCACTGATTTTAAAAGTTTATGCATATATTTAAAGGACCATTGAACTTGCTTCCAGACCTGTCCAATTCCTGCACAGTTTCACAGGATTTAAGTCAAAGATATACATATATCCACTATCAAATACAAAAGCCTTAGACAAATTAAGGCATTTCAGTCCTCAGGTAAAATGACTGCATATCCAAGGAAGCAAAAATGGGAAGAAAGGGAAGTCTAAGACACCATGAATACCCACGATATGTGCAACTTCAGGGAATCACTTAAGAAACACACTTAAATGACCTCAGCAGCTGATTACACTCTGAATTCCACAGGAAGGCAGAAGTTGCCAGGGGAAATTCCTTCCCTACCCCTTGCTGAGTTCCACATGGCCTTGAGCAAGAGATGAGCCAGGAATCTAGAAATTACACTTTCTGGTATGTTCAGAAGAATGAACATACCACAGGTTCACAAGAATGTGAATAGTGAGTACATCCGAGAGTAAATGGCTACATCATCCATAGGGAAGTCAGGTTAAATTCTAGAGCCTAAGCACCAATTTCTATTGGCTTAATGCAGAACTGCATGTATTATGAATACGTCCAGTCATCTTAATTTCATCAACTCCACCCTTCCTCAGCCCAAGAATTTATCAAAGCTAGATGAAAGCGTATTTTAATCATTAAGACTAGATAATGATGTAGCTGCCTACATAAGCCTTTTTGTTGTTTGAATTCTCAGCAGCAACCTTAAGACCAATGTCTACCCACTGAATATTTTCTTTCTTTTGCCAGTAAATGAAAAAGATCTGAATTGTCTTCCATTATTGGTGTGCAGCTATGCATAGTGATCAAGTTACTGCTTTGTTTATTGAGAAACACTAAGGAGATTTAATTTGGGTCCAATCATAGAAGTACTTTCTAGATTCTTCATTGCACATCTTCAAGTATGGGCACTAGAAACAGAATTCAGGATTCAAGCAAGATAATCTCCCTACTTCTATTAATAGTATAGGGATCACATGCACTGCTGATTGCTCCAACAGCAGCTTTCTGTACATTGCTGTAACCCTAACACCCTTCCTCACTTCTCTTTGGGTATTTTGAGTCATTGATTTCTACGAAAATCTTTGTTTCTGTTTGCCAAGCGTATTAAGAATAAAAATACACAATGTCTGAAAACAAACAAAAACTCCTGAGGAATAACCTCACTACAAATCCCACATAACGTAAAGCATTGTGCTTATGTAAAAGTAAAATTTAGTAACAGGGTCTCTCCTGATCAGCATGCACATATAACTAACCTGCAAATGAGCCAGCATGAGAAGCCTTCCGAATTTGTTAGAAATTCGGATACCCGCCCAGCAAGCCACCTTCCTATACAAGCTAGTTTCCAATAAATACTACTTGCCATTTTCCAGAAGACATTTAGCCTCACTGCGCAATCTCCCATATCAAGCATTCAGATTTTCAGACTTCACTTATTATTTTCCTGGCTCCAAAACTGATAGAAGTTCCTGGAGTTCTAGAAGCCTCTCAGCTCAGGTGAACAAGCTTATTTGGAGAAGGAACAATTTTTTCAACTGCAGCAGGGTTAATCTTACTGGTTCACAGACAACTAGACTTCAGGCCAGGTCAGGGCTTTCCCTGGATAAGTTTTTTCTACTACAGTTCTCATAAGTTTAGCTGTGCACTGTGAACACTGTATGACTTACAGGGAAAGTCTGCTCCCCAATGTGGAAAGTTTATTTCATTTCTGAGTTGTTTTCGAATGCCACCATCAGATTTGGCCAAGGCAGCCAACAGCTCCTGGCCTGTATCAGAAATAGTCTGGCCAGCAGGCGTAGGGAAGCTATCATGCCCCTGTACTCGGCACTGGTGAGGTCGCACCTTGAATACTGTGTTCAGTTTTGGGCCCCTCACTACAAGAAGGACATTGAGGGGCTGGAGCAAGTCCAGAGAAGGGCAGCAAAGCTGGTGAGGGGTCTGGAGCACAAGTCTTATAAAGAGCAGCTGAGGAAACTGGGCTTGTTCAGTCTGGAGAGGAGGAGGCTGAGGGGAGACCTTATCGCTCTCTATGACTACCTGAAAGGGGGTTGTGACAACGAGGGTGTTGGTCTCTTCTCCCAAGTAACTTGTGATAGGACGAGAGGAAATGGCCTCAAGTTGCGCCAGAGGAGGTTTAGATTGGATATTAGGAAAAATTTCTTCACTGAGAGGGTGGTCAGGCATTGGAACAGGCTGCCCAGGGAGGTGGTGAAGTCGCCATCTCTGGAAGTGTTCAAAAAACGTGTGGATGTGGCGCTTTGGGACATGGTTTAGGGGACACGGTGGCGCTGGATTAATGGTTGGACTTGATGATCTTGAAGGTCCTTTCCAACCTTAGTGATTCTGTGATTTCCAGCAATATGTTGGTCAATAACAGAGCAAGAAACACACATTCATTATGCAGGATAAAAAAACCTGTTTGACCTCTTACGTCTTTTTTTTTTTTCATTACAATAAGGAGGGTTTTGTGGTTAAGACACTGACCTATTTAATGAAAAAACCCAACCAACCACAAACAGTTCAGATCTTCAATGTGACAGACTGCAGGCACAACACTAGATCGAATCACCTCTTTCTGGACCATGTAGCTATACATAGCTATAGGTACATGTATGCATGTGTGCATACATAGCTGTATGTATATGCAAACACACAGTGTTTGCCATAAAAGTGGGCACAGAAACCACAACTTTCCTCAGCCAGCTTGAGCAGCAGTGGTAGTTTCTGTCTCCTACACAAAATAAAAAAATCAGATTTAAGAAGGGTACTGGTGAATTTTTCACCAATTTTATGAGTCTATTTCCGTCTTAGTTGCTGGCTGGGGTTAAACCATGACACATTTCAGTTATCTTTTCTCCTTAGGAATATAGCCTGACAAAGATATTATGAAATCTACCATGGTCACTTCTTTTCCTTTTTTTTTTTTTTGTTAGTCTCAAGCCAAGAGGAAGAAAGTTGACTTCTTAACCAACCATTACAGGAAAACACAGCAAAACCAATTCTTCATCCAGCTATGCCAAAGAAACCTAGGCTTATAACAATTCATTATCATATTAACTGCATATAAAGCAAGCAGGATCTGCAAGCTCTAGTCAGCTTCTACAGTGAAATCAACTTAAAGAAATAACAGTATCTTAGGAATTCACTGAGAAAATAACAATGAAGATTTCTGCTCTAATGAGAGTCATTAAACCATTTACAACCTGAAGTCTGTAGTAAGTGCCATCCTTCCTCATTCCCCTTCAAGTGGGTCCTACTTTGCCGCAGAGTGATAAGCAGAGGTTATTTATGAGGACCAGGTGAAGGACACGTTATGTGATCTATTGCCTGAGAGTCCAGACAGAGGCAGAGTTCAGCCTTTTACGTCTCAAAGGACGCATGAAAACTAATTATGAATCAGCATATTTTCAAAATTATTCTGAATCAATTTCTAGTATCAGCAAAATTCTACTTCAAATTATCCTGTAACAGTAATAATTAAGATTACTAAACTGGTCAAAGAGTACACAGGATTACAAAGCTTTGGTGTATAAAATTCATTTTTAAAAAATGAAGTGGTTAAAACAAATGACAACTTACAAGTCAACTTTCCTCTTAAAAGAGCAAATAAAAAACCCAACAAAACCAAATCCTTCAGAAATACAGATATATTAAGATTTAAAAGCAACATAGTAATCTTTTCTGTATCATCTAAGAAATTTATTGTTCCCGCCTGTAAAATTCTGCCTCTTGTAAGACTCCCCGGACAGCAACCCCTCAAGCAGTCTCCTCCCTCTACAATGACTGGGTATGAGAAGTGAGCCGCAACCTTTTTTCTTTCATATGCATGCATTAAATAGTGCTGATGAATTGCTATAATACACATACACCAGCCAAATACTGGAAGTTGCTACTAAAGCATCAGAAAAAAAAGATCTGGGTATTCCTGCCAATTCCTTCACATTAAAACATATAGACTTGGTATTATACTCAGTTCTGTATTAAGTAGCCAAAGTGTTTACCAATATCCCAATGTCCCTAACATTAGAACCTACGTGCTTCAAAGTCAAAGAGCTCTTAGTGTCCCCTGCTATCAAAGTTTGTGGAGCTTGCTGCAACAGGTTTGTAAACAGAAGTGATCAGGTAGAAGTTCTTACATTAAAAGCACAACTCCAAATTTGAACAGGGTTGTCTCTGCTGAATCAAGTTCAAATTCACCCCAGATAATTTAAAAAGCAACAAATTGGCATCTGAGACTTTCTAAGAGAAGATTAAAATTGTAGGTCTTTCAAAAAGAAGTGTCCAAGAAAAACTGTAATACCATTGACCAGGATAGAGTCACTTCTGGGAATTAAAACCGTGAGTATGCTGTTCTTTGCTGTTGCTGCTGTGATGGCGGCTGTCCTTGCTGTTGCTGAAGACGAACCTGCTGGGAGTATGGATCCTCAAGAGATTTAACAAAAATAGTTGTTTTAGGCCCAGTTTTCCAGATAATACCATTTGAATCTATTACAGAGGACTCTACTGTGATGTTATGGGTGCCCAGTATCACAAAGTTTAACAGAAACTGAGTGCTGAAGTAGTCGTTGTGTGGTTCCACCCTCTGCTCCATTTCATTGGTCATGTTGTCAATAGGAATCTGAGAACACATGGAAGGTTAAAATGCCATTTTATATAAGCCTGTTAAAATAAGTTTTCTGCTCTCCATTTGAAGGAGAGGAAAAAAAAAAAGAGAAAAATCTTTGTCTTCAATTTTCCTAATCAATGCATGGGCATGTGTGAGCCAGCTTGACATGCTTTTTCATCAATGAATGAGTTATTTTTATATTAGCAGAAGCAAGGTAGCTAACAACTCTTTTTCTCCCTGAAGGTTCTAGTTTTCCAGAGTAAAACGGGTGAGACAAACATTAGACACTCCCTAGTCCTGTTCTTTTAGAAGCAACTGACTTTTTTCTTTCCCCCCTCAAAAAAACCAAATAACAAAAAAACCTCACTCACCAAAACAAGCCTTTCACTGAATATCACACATTAGCAGAATGTAAACTTCAGACATGCAATCTTTGATAAAACTGCTGACTTGAATTAATATGTATCTCCTCAGGTGCTATTTAATTTGGACAGCCTGTCCTCCCAATTTCCACAAACAAACAAAACTTAAAATGAAGATTAAGAAGCTCTAGAGACTATGTGGAACAGAACTACCTACACCTGCCTTTTTTCCCCTTTGGAGTTTCATATGATGTATAACTAGGCTGAATTTTCCTGATCTCAAAGCAGATTCCTAATGGTTTGTTCTGAGCATCACAAAGCCTCTTTTGTTTGGAAGAAAAGCTGTTACTAAAACATATCAGCATACAGCAGACTTAAAAACCCTAGATCCCTTCCATGCACTATGCCTGGCTCCCACCAGTGCTTGAATGTCAACTCTCCAGAGTGAGAGGAGGACAGAAGAATCCATTTATTTCAACCTGAAAATTCTGCTAACCAGAGCCAAACAAAAAAGCAGGAAAACACAGGAAGAAAGCTTAAGACTCATCCTGGCTCTGTTCTACTCATACCTTATAGTCTTGTCCAGATTTGCTCTGCAGCACTGAAGAGACATTTAGGCAGACCGATTGGATTTTTCGGAAAAGGCCTGGTTTAGATCCATGCTGAACCACTCCTTCCACCTTTAGGGCCAATTGCTGATTGCTCTGTACCGCAATAGGTTCTGCTGGGTTCCTTGGAGATGGGGATAGAGCAAGCTGAAACAGAGGAAAAACAAAAATGTAACTTTAAGCCTCTAGAAAAGTGACCACAATTCAAGGATGAACCAGAACACTTTCTTATAGAAAAAAGTCCATGGAGGTGTTTGGTAGGGAAACCAACAAATGGAAACACAGAAGTTGCATCTGAGACTCTTTACTATAATAATTAATAAGCATCATCAGCAATACCAGACATGGTCTTTATATCAGTTCCATTAATTGCACTTCAAAAGAAGCAGAAAAAGTCTTCTACAAAATAGCCACAGCTAAGTCTATTAAGCTGAACAAAGAAGTAAAATGCAACAAGATTAATAATTACTATTAAATATTAAAAATCTTAAGGCTTTCACTTTTCCAAGAAAAAAGGAGCACTTGAGTAAAAAAAAAAAAGTATGACCACTGAAGGTTACACATAGCCATTCTTACTCAGTCAACTGATAAATACTACAATTTTCTTCCAAGATAGTAAGCATTGCTTTTTAAAGGAAAAGTAAAACAGTACAAGTTTATAAAAAAGTCACCTTCCCAGGACTAGAACATTATTTAGCTTTGCGGACTCAGAATCAACAAAAATCCCAGTTAGATTTTTATCTTTAAGGCTTTGCAATCAAAGAACTGAATCCAACTTGCCTACTTCAAGGCCTAGTGGTTCTGAATTATATGTACATTATTAAAGTTATTCCTAAAGATAAACCCAGATACAGTTAAGTATCTTCACTAAAAATGCTTTAGCTTTGTGCCTTCAGTAAGGCTTTTCTCATTAAGTAAAGACTCTACACAGAAATTTTAGGCCACAGTTGAGCACTACTTACCTTAATACTTGTAGACTGCAGCTTTTGAAAAAAGTACCTTTGAAATGAAAGGGGTACCTTCAACAACGCAATGACAGCATTGCACAGACAAGCTGTATGCTGTAAGAAACAGAGCAAATGAGAGGAAAAAAAAAAATCATACATAGCATAGGAAAGAGACATGCAACTGAGGTATTGAGACTGCAGTAACTTCCACTAGAAGTCCAGAAATATATTGGTACAGTCATAGGATAACAGTGACTACACTAAGCCTGTTTATGTTCTGCCCTTTATGAAAAAGGTATTCTGCTCTGGAAAAAACAAGAAGGCCAGGAAAACAAAAAAATCCAAATCATTTCAGTCCTAGTGTTAGAGTTAGCAGAGCAGGATCTGCTTGAAACACTCATACACGAAACCCTCACACACAAACTCTCAAATAAACAACAACTCTCCTCCAAGCAAACAAGACTAGCATCTACCACAACTTAATGTGGTACAATAATTGTCTTTTCTTCCTTTCCCCAACACACTATACAGTCCTTCAGGCTCAGATGAGCCAAGGCAGCGCTACTGAAGTCACTGAGCTGCACTGGTATGGAGCCAGTGACAACTAAGTTTACAGGGTTTACCTTTGCTATGTTTTACACAGCTCCCTCTATTCTATTTGAAATCAATAAGGACTGTTGAATTTAGAAACAAGGCAAACAGATGCCAGCCATGACAAATGAACTACCTTGTTCCCATCAACAGGCACTTCAGCTTTATGATGTTCACTAACAGTAAAAGATGAAACCATACTAGCCCTGTAAAGGAGTATGTTATCAGCTCACTGTTTGCATTCAGCACACTTTACATTGTGTTCTCTGATGACCTGCATTGATAAGAGAAACGCTACACTCACAAAACAGTATTAAATGCCAACAGCTCTGCAACTGAAGCTAGGCTAGTGCTGGACCCTCCAGCACTGTGTGGTATGGGAAGAATTCCTTCATGACAACAGCATGAACAAAGAGAATGCGCTTCAGTATTTGAATGCGAGTGTGACAAGAGATCTGACAGAGACGTGATACCGTATCAGTATCTGCTATAGTCTTAGTATCAGAATCTTTTAAAAGGTTATTTTTAATCACATCAGTAAGTCTAAAGATGTCTTAGCAAAGCCTTTTTTGAAGTTATGAGTCTCCATAGTGACCATTTGTGCCAGTAAGAGGTTATGTTAATTAACCAAGTGTGATCTTCAGTTTCTTGACCACCATAGATATATGGAGTTGACGAGTTTTTGCAACTTTTGTCTACAGAATATAAATTTGAAACTCTTACTGACCAAGTAAGACACAGGAGCATACTTCCTGTTGAGGGATTCCACTTCTTCCAGTACATGATTAAATACAGACATCATTCTTCTTTCATATTCACTCTCAATATGTGCTGTTCCATTTGAGCTATATTCCTGGAAACTAAAAAAAAAAAAAACCCAGACCCACCAAAAAACAACTTTTAATCATGTCTAACATACTTTCCTCATCATAATCTGGGAGGCTAACTCCCAAACAGGCCCAGCAAGACCATCGTCTGTTACAATTTTAAATCCATTAAGAAATAACTACATCTTTCATGCTGTTTACTCTGTTTCTTTATAATTTTTCCACTATAAGACTTGTCCTTTACATTGAAACCCTTTCTTAAGTACAACTTATGCACCACTTTCTGTCCCCACCCTCTCTCACTTGAAGCAGTTATAGGTCTAAACAGACTCAGCATGCTTAATTCCCCTGGCTTTTGTTTAAGCCTGCAGTGTTTATAATGTCTTTAAGAGACTCACAGCTCAAGGAAAAGCAAGAATGCCAGTCAGAGTTAAGACTAAACCTGGAAGTTTATAATCTCATGTTTTGAACACAATTCCATCTCCTAGACACCTAATGTTTGAAGTTCACAGCTTCATACTTTTTACAAGTCTGATTAATGCATCCTCTAAGCAATGCATAATTAATAAGACAGTCACTTAGTATGTTCACTTTATTTCCAATTATAAAATCACACATTTAAGATATTTATCTACATGATCTTCCATTCAATCTCAGCATGGGAGTTTTAAAGAGTGATTCAATCCATAGGTACATCAACATGATTCTCTAGTTCACTGTTTAAAAAAAAGCCAGAGGCGATGGATTTACATTAAAAGTTTGAACTAACTTAATGCGTATCTTTTCAGGACTCTGAAGGAAACAAGCGCAAACAGTAGATATGGGAGCTAACACAGAATGACACAAGTTAAAATAGGTTGCTAAAGAAGAGATTAAAAGTTGTTTTTCATTTTAATGCTAGTCTATATTGAAGACAAGTCCAGTATAAGTGGACCAGATAGCACTATCAGTATAAAATGCAGAACCCAAAACAGTCCTTGGGCTGCCAGGTATAGCATAGCAGCAACAGGTCCTCAAGCCTGCACAGAGAATTAAAAGGGTCTACTGAGAAACTTTCTGAACACTCTTTGAATTCCTGGGCTTAAAGCCCCAAGGATTTGAAATAAATAGCAGAGAAGCAGAAAGTTAATTATCAAACCTACCTTGCAGATTCTGGATCCAAAATCAGAGCTTCTATTGCATGTGAAATCAACAGGCAGCTCTGCTGTTGTCTGATGTTGATACTAAGGAGTTAAAGACTTACAGGGTTGGTACCTAAACCAAGAAATGCAGTGTATTTACTGGCACCTTTCCTTATTTCTCTAGCTTTTATGAAGTAATCCTATGATCATTACTCCTTTAGTAAACATAAAGCAAGAACTATGAAAATCCCAAGTTTTATGCTGTTGCAATTTTTGTGTCATAACTTGTTCATAGAGTAATTCCAAACAATAGTATAGCAATATTTATTTCCAAATAGGTTTTAAGCAATTGGTACCTAAGTTTTTGTTAAGTTTCATACTGTCCACATGGGAAGGAAAGTTGACAAATTCTAAGATTTTAAAAGGATACAGTTCTACATTCTTTAGAGTTGCTGAGTCTGCATCAAAAGATGACTGATACAGATCTCCATACCGCATAGCCAGGTTTCGGAATTCCTCCATTGAGTGTTTCATCTACAGAGACAATGTTACTAGTCAAAAAATCAAATCAAAGGAAAACAAAACCCCACACATCCAGAAAACCACTACACTATGGCATACAACACTGAAGAAATAAGACAACGTACTCTGACAAAATGTATAAAGTTCTTACTTCTTCACACAGATAGAAGTCAAAGTGACAGATTATTACCCATGCATTAAACAGATATTCTTGCTGTAACACAACACCAACATATTCTCCATGGGTTAAAAATAAAGCAAAACAAAAAACCCACAAACACTTCCTCCATCCCCTGCTGGTAAATCAAACTGCTCTGTCGTTCACAGACTACTCACTGATTCTTTCTTGCAGACTACATGCATTTTAGAAGCAGACTGTCTTGGTGTTGGTATCAAGTCAGTTGACATCATTCACCAAAGGGAGCTACTGTAAAATCCTAAAGTATATGTTCTTCCTTAGCATAATCACAGTATCTGAGGTGTTTCAATAGAAGGTGCAAGAGGTCTTGCTGCAAGTTTGAGCACACGGAGTGGCTTACTACATGCATATCCTTGGAAGCTGCATATGTGAATGTATGAGAAATACATACCTGCTCAGCTTCAAAATATGGCCTGCTACTGGCAGACATTGTTATAGCTAAAAGTAAAAACCAAGGCCCATTGTTTAGCAAAACTCTTCACCACCATTTTTCATTTATTTGGTCAGATATGTTTGCCAAGAAGCAAAATTCATACCAGTCAAACATAACTGCACAAGAGTGAAATAAGAACACATGCCTGGTTAGAGATGCGTCCACATCTTTGGAGATCATTTCCTGATGTCATAGCAATCGTTGTGGCAATAGCTGGCGGTGGACTTGTTTTTAGGCTGTTGCAGGTACAAATAAGTTGAGAAAAAGCTTGCAGAAGGTCAATCCTGAGTTTCACAAATCCGCACTGAAAGCTCAGAGGATTAAGTGGCGTACTAGCAGCCTGAAAGAGTAATACAAATGTTGGCAATCTAGGTCAAAAGCAAACATGATAAAATAACTTTGCAATGTCACTGAACTGTCTCATCAGGCAACTGAACCCTTCAGTTCAATTCTAAAAGCTGCCTTTTTAAAACTACATTTAACAGATTTGCTCAATTTAAATCATACTGAATATAAACAGCACAGAAGTCAGGTAATTACCAAGTCCTATTCCAAGCATTAGCACCCTTGTTACAAATGTGACTTAAGCTGTTAAAATGCTATTAGGGCACCTATTTCCTCTTTTTCCAAGACCAAGCCGTTAGGTTTCAAATTACATTAGTCCAGACAGTCCTTACCATAAAGGACAGCACACTGAATTGGAAGGCAAATGGAAACACAGAGGACTGAAAAAGTGATTCTCTGCATCAGCCAAAAGAGAAAGAATTGGCTAAAGTTACCTGCACAAAGAGGAGTGATGACCTTTTTTTTTTTGGAACTGTGGACAGGAACATTACAAAGGCACTGAACCTTCTTGCATTTATGAAGGCAGATACACAGTTCAGTGACAACTAAAACCAGTAAGTAACAGAACTCCAGGAGGGTACACATGCTGCTGTTATTTAGAAAATATGGTTCTGTGAAACTTTTCTCCCTAAGAACTTATCTGACTTGTAGAAGCAGCTGTGACAGCTTAGGACACTCAGGAGAGCGTAAATCACAGCACTTTATTTGATACTAGTTAAGCCAAAATTCCACTACTTATTTTTCTTATGCTGTTGGATTTTAAGAGTACATTTTTTTCATTAGGGGGAAAGAAGCCATCTGCAAAACTAAGCACTGGGACCTTCTCTTACTCAGAGAATGGATGTATGTTAAACTCATGCATGTCTTCCCCCGTGCTTCTTACTCCTCAATAGGAAAGGTCACTTCTGGAACCAAGAAGTTATAACCCATCCCAAAACCTTACTAAGAACCATTTCTTTGCTGGCAGATAAGCAGCAAACTCGTTTCTCACAAAACATCACATCATCTGAGAACTGGCCCACGACTGACTAAAATGAAGAAACATCAGCCAACTGCAACCACTTTAAACTGTTGAGCTAGATTTCAAACAAAGAAATGACTATTTCATCACTTGAGCCACTCAGTTTCTCTTATCTACTGCTTTGCTTTCTCTTCTCCAAAGGCATAAAAGAAAATCCCTTTTGAATGGAAACTGTTCAGTTTATTCTTCAAGGATGGTTTCAGAAAACCCTCTGTGGAAGAGATCTCACTGCACTGTAATTGCTCTACAGAGACTACATGCTTTTATAGAGAGTAAAATACCAGTACTTAGATCAGAAAATCCAGACATTTTTAGTAGCACAAGTTGGACTTGATTCTTGTAAATGGCAATACAAGCTTGTCTCATTAATATTGCAATTTACCTTATCTGCTACCCATATAGCCATGTGCAATAAATGAGTTACAATTCTTTAAAAAAAAAAAAAAGACAGAAAGTTCTTTGGCTTAGCCAACTTCTACAAACACCACCACTTGTTTTCAACATATTTGGAGTTAATACTACTGAATGGTTATATTAGTGCTTTGTTCAAGTTCTGTGCCTTCTCTAGATTACCATCAGTGAAAAATAAGCACAGTGCTTCCAATGAGGTACATGCTCTGTGCCAGAAAGAGCAAGTACTATTCATAACCTTTGCTAACTATACAAGCAAGTACTCAGCAAGACAGATGGGAACTGTGGCCGATACGCTCTGTGACAAGTCCCTGCCCTCCCTCCCACACTTCTCATCCATAAAGTAATGGGACCTTTTTTCCCCTCAAGTGGACTAACTCACATGAAAGAACATTTTGCATACAGCAATGCAAGACAGACAGTTGCATGTATATCAGAAAAGAATTGAGAAATTTTCTGACAAGATCAGACACTGTCTGAGTATTGCATCATTGCTAAACTGGTCTGATTGAACTTCTGCAACAGATTTACTGGCACAGCATCTTCCAGCTACGAAGTGGACAGCTACACAGGGTTCATCATACACACTAATGGTCTGCAGTACCAACAGTGCTGAGTCATGCTCTTCACTGAAACAACAGCAACAGTAAAGCTGAAGTCAGAGGGAAGAAACAGCAAAAGGCTTCAGCAGTAAGACTATCATGCACTTTATGGTACTTCGCTCCCCTTTGAGATGCTGAGTTCTGCAGATGACACAAAACACTGAGTGGCTCCTCTTAGAGCCGATACACTCAAGCATGGTTAGGAATTTGTCCAGAACGATTGCAACAAGTGAGCCACAGCCAGCAATAAAACTCTATTTCCTCCTCTCTAGCCCTCTGAAACCTGTGCTTACTCCTCTGGATCACAACCACCCACAAAGAAGTGCTTTTCTGGGTGCAATATCTATGTGCAACACACAGGAAGTGAAGTCAGCAGAGGAGATGAGGACAGGAATCCTTCAATTGGGAAAGACTAATTAATTAGGTAATTCTATGATTCAGTAAGTTATTTTCCTGCCTGTATTAAATATTAACATCTAATTAGATGAGGTCCCCCCCGCAATGTCTTCTAGATACTGGAGAAATCTTGAAATGTTGAATTAAAAGCCTTATTCACTCAGCCAACAAGTTAAAGGCAAATACTTGAAGCATGATGGAGCCTTCCCTCAGAGAACAAAGGTTTAAAGTGTATGTCCTTCCTGATTATTCAGGGACAATTTATTAATAAACCATAATATCTGAACTTTATTAATCACTAATATCTGAATTGTCACAACACTGACAGTTCCAGTAACGGGTGGGAAAGCAGTTTCATTCAAAAAAACATATAGAAAATTGTATGTAAAAATTTCTTCATGGAAACTACAATATGAAAGAAAGCATTGTGCGAAGATAGATCATCTTTTGTTACAAAGCAACTTCACAGTAAGAACTGAAGGTCCATATTCATTGGTGCCTTTTTTGCTTACATTCACAGACACCACACACAGAGCTTCTTGCTGTTTTCACCACTTCAGAGAAACAGAAGGTACTTGAATAAAAGCAGGTACTGTCTGAATTCTGCTGATTTCATGTGATTGGATCCTCCCTCTTACTAAATTGGTGTTGCCTTGTTGTTAGGATTCCATTGGATCACGTTGTCAAACACAAGGCAACGTGAACTCAGCAGAAGGAAGGAAGACAATTAAATCCTTCTCCATATCTCAAGAAGATATGGAAAAGCCCATTTAGACAAATTCCCAGGCTCGACTATTACAATAGTGTTCATTCAGCCAAGACAAAGAATGGAAAATTTTAAGTACTGTAACTTTAAAAAAGATCTGTCACATATCCTATGATTTGATTAAGGCAGGAAGTGAGGCAGGGGGAAGAAAAGGAAAAAAAATAGAAATCTAGTTAATCACACTTAGCTGAGCTACAGGATCTTCTCTCTGAAGATGCAGTGTGTTACAACTGGCTCTTCCCTGCAGTCCTCTCAAAAACAGAATCTCGCAGATGTCAGGCGTCTTTAAAAACTTTTCATAGGTTTAAGAACAGAAACCAGACAGACCTACTGCAGTATACAGAAACATCATCACTGAAGTAGAACATCTATGCTAACCGTCAGTGATGCTATTCCTTTGTGATAGGATTTTAGAGCTTCAGCAATGCAAGAAAGTGCTGAGCTGTAGCTGTCCTCCTGCAAACCTGTCAGACACTGTTCTGCATGGGAGAACTCCTTCAAGCTGTTCAGCCAGAAGTAGAAGTGTTCTGAAGCCACTTGAGTCAGCAGGCTTTGATACAGTTCTCTGGCCATGTCATGGTTGCCCTGTAATGACAAGAATGTTTCTAAGAGGGGACATGAAAGAAAGCTGTGGGTTTCTATAGAACAAATACAAATAAGAGAACGGTTAACATCTCCAAAACTATTTCCATTTTTAAAGTAAGAGTAGTGAAACTTCTTCCAATCATTTGATCATGGCAATCCTAACAATAAATAAAGCACAAATGCTTCTTTTATGGAAATATCAGCCTGTATAAACTATAGTACTTATTTACACAAGATAATTCAACAAGACAAGAAACAAATATTGACATTTACTTCCACTCCAGCATCTCATACTAAGGTTTCTATGTAATTCTAAACCCAGCTGTAACTTTACTGAAGCAAAAAGGGAAACAGCATCTTTTTCTTCCTTTCTTCACATGGAAGAAAGAGAAGCACACATCAGGATGGCCTATATCACTTTCTAAAGAACAGCTAGACAGTGCAGATTAGGCATGTGCTCAAGAAAGTATCAGATCATTACTTACTTCAAATACTTCAAAAAGACAAGTGAAAAAACATCCTGATGGGATGAATGCCCTGAATGGCATAAATCCGAATCAGCATTCCAGGGAATTGAGGGAAAATGTTGGGGTTTTTTTTGCTCCCCTCATCTCCTCCTCCCCAGTCCTACCATTTTCCTTACTTTCTTTTTTCATTTAAAAAAAAAAAATCACTAGCATCCTTCCAACCACACCAAACCATCTTTCTCCAGGTATTTTCACTTACCATTCTGGAAGCCTGCCTGGCTATCCTGTAGGCTGTCCATCCATTGGAGGCATTCTCAAGTTGCTGTTTGATAACAGTTTTGATTTCTGAAGACAAAGCCTTCTGACTGGAAACAAATATCACTGTGGCAAGAGAAACCTAATGAAGAGTGGAGGGGTGAAGAAAATTATATTTCAGGAACTGAACAAAACAAGAAAAAAAGCTAATTCTGTTTCCTAAACTACCAGAAATGATCTCCTTGATTTTAGACTCAAAACTACATAGAAGGTTACATATATGTTTTAACTGAGAAACTTTTCTCAGTCATACATCTTTTAAACAGTTATGGCAGCCCAAGTATTTCTTGTAGATGAAAGTGACTTTCATCTAAAAAAATCTTTACTCTGGTTTTTAACCGAGATATTTCAAATGCTCCAAATGAATTAATGGGAAGCTTGTAATTTCTTTCTTAAAATTCAAATTCATTTCCAAATAGATGTGATAAAAACATTTTTATCTCTTACAGTATATTAAGTCATGTGCATCAGAATACCATACATAAATTGAGCTAACTGCCACTTTGTTTTTCTGGAAGCATTATTTTACAGATACCCCAATAATTTAAATAGCTAGGTTTGTCTAAGCAGTGCCATCTGCTGGAAAATCTACTGGAATACACTGCATAGTTCAGCTCCACCTGTGAGATAGAATTTTGACATTGAACACTGACATAGGTCATCAAAAGTTAAAACAAAACTGAAAATAGCGGCTATAGACTGGCACATCAACTTGGACATAACAAATGGCTTAGCTGCCTTTTAAAATAAAATCCATCCATGGTAGTTTATATAGACTTTATCCATCAAGGGCTATTCACCAGATTGATGTCTTACCAAGAGTTCCTGTTTTTTATCCGTGGTAGATCGTCCAATTAATTTATAGAGGTCCATTAGATCTCCTAGCATCCCATCTGCTAGGACAGGCAGTTGCATGGCAATAGCTGCTAGACAGTGGCACATGAGAATCCTAGCGGCATCCTGGGCACTGTGCAACTGCGTCAGCAGGGATTCAACTACTGACTGGCTCAGGTGAGGACGGCACTTGACCAGCTTCACCATACAAGTTAATGTGATCTGCAACTCACACAATCAACAGGTACAATAAGAATAATGTCTACTTAAAAATTAAAAAGTCAGACACCTACGTCCAAGTATGACTACAGAAATATGGAATATCTAGTATTTTCAGAACCATGTACTCTACAGAAGATGAGATTTTTCTAAGACCACAAGCCTCTGTCCTGGAGCTCACAGCACTAAAACATATCACAAATTCAAAAAACAATAATCTTCTTTTTCACAGCACTAGCCTGTACAGGTAAATAACTAGATAAAATTACTGGTAGCAGATTATAAAGTGAGGAAAAAAAATAGTTTATAAAAGTGTTGTAATCATGTGCATTGCATCCCCATCTCCAAAATGCAGGTTCTCTCCAAGATTCTCTTCATCCTCTGGAGACATCTCCATCCCATGTTCACGTTCATGTTTTATTACAGCTGCTCCTCTGAGAGGAATGCATTTTTATTTTCCCTTATAACAATCAACTTAGTCTAGAGCTGAGAGGAGTTGCATAATAGTGGTGCACAGTTTATCTACCACTCTGAACTCGGATTATGGGCAAAACATAGAAAAATCTTAATTTCCTTCCAGTACATTATGCTTCCACCAGAAAAGATCTGGTGCACGCTAGCCTGTCTCTTATACAGGCTATTACTATAACTTACAGCTCTGCTTGGGTAAGACAACAGTAATGTCACCTTTAAGGTTGCCTGAGCTCCTGGACTGTCATCTTGACTACAAAGAACAAGAAGGGCTTCTAAGCCAAAAACTGCATCTTGCTCCAAAGGCAGAAGATCTAAGAAAATAAAAACAGAGTAAGTTAGTTCCCTGTTACGTTTTCTGACCATAATTGCTGTAATACTTGCACTGGTGTTGCAGTCATGACAGATAAGTACCTTCCTTCTGCCTTACCTTATGTTGATTAGAAACAGTCTGCCATTCCATGCATCAGGTAACTATTCAGCAGTCACACCAACTGTGACATTTGTAGAGCGTGCATAAATCTCTGGACTAAGAATTCTAAATGCCCTGTTATTCTTTTGCAACAGACTTTGTGCAAAGAGTTTTCAAAGGTTGACAAATAATTCACTAGTCTTACAGCAAAGGTAAGACAAGCATTTATTTAGCATGAGTTCTACCGTGCCCAGTAATTATCGCTAATTTAGATGAAAATGGAATCTTCCCAACCATTCATAAAATCATACAGAGTATTTCCTACTAGATTATAGTCCCCATTCTCCCCTAAGCAGCATGAAGGATCAGACAGAATTGGACAGGTTCATAGACAAGACCAGTTAATACATATTAAGCGCATAAGCCTAGACTGTAAACAGACACGTTTCATTGTCCTTGCTTTCATTTACCTTTTTCCTGACAGGAGGCTGATATATTAGTCAGAATTCTCACACCATGAGCTGCAATGCCACGGTTATTATGGTAACAGCATTCCTGTGCTAGTTTTACTAAATCAAATGATCTTGCAGTTGTAGCTGCTGTTCCTAAATAAAGACAAGGCAAACAGGACATAAACCAGCACATCCATCATTACACCACAGATCTTTTCAAGTACATTTCTGAAAAAACCTATATTGACTTAGGGTTATTTTTTCCCTTACGTTTAAAGGATAGGATGAAAAACGTATCTTTCTCTCTCTCTCCCTCCATTCCTGAACACTATACAAGTTAGACATACATGAGAAATACTACTTGGGTCTAAAGGCTGATGTTTCAAGGACTCAAAGAAATATTGCTTTAAGAAATATTATATCTGATTAAAAAAAGCTGGTGAGCATATTAATTAAAACATGCCAAAATGACCGAAGAGGATATACTATTTTTCTCTATTTCTGCAGCCCATGTACTTGGGCTCATAACACTCATTAGGGCAGTCTGGCTTTCAAGAAGAAAAAAGAAAACAGTATGATCACAATTTGAAGAACAAGATACCTTGAATCACTTAAATTTCTACTCTATTTCTTCATAATATAGTCACAAGGCAAAAAGGTTCACCTGGTAGTGAAGCAGATCCTTCTCACAAGAGTGGCATAGCTTCACTGTGCCAGGGTAACATATGCCAGCCCACTCTCACACCACTAAGTCTCCATAGTACTCAAAAACTATGCAAATCCATGGTTTCAAAGCACCTTAAGCAAAATGCAGGTCAGCCATTTGAGAGACATTACATTTCTTCATTTTAAGAAGAAAAGTTGAAGTCCCAAAGGTAAAGAAACCTTTCATATAGCATATTACCCACAAAATCCAGAACAAAATCTTAGACCATGACTATTCATTGGTATACAGTATCCCATTTTAAGTTTACATACAATGAACACAGTCTGACTTTCAGCTAGTGTTACGAAGTTCAAAAATAGTTTAAGAATATGCTAGAAAGTCTTTAGATTAAACTGATTATCAGTAGATAGCAAATCCATTACAAATTGCAAAGATAATAATCTAATCTAGTTTTCTTACCTGGAGCACTGATGAAATATTGTTTAATGGCAATGGTCCCTGATAACGTGGAAAGAACAGAGAGCATGCCCAGTTTCAAGCTGTCATAAGGAGTGTGAAGAGCAGATTCACAAAGTGCCTAAAGATTAGCAGGAGAAAAGATACAGAGGGAAGGAAGTCCCATGAGCTACCTGTATTAAACGTTTAGTTGCACTTGTCGGTGAAAAATTTTGAGAGTCCAGATTTTTCCACAGAAAATACTACACTGAAGTCAAAAGTTAGAAGTCATGTCCTGAAGCATCTGTTTTAGTAGACCGAGGACATGGCTTGCAGAAAAGTGACAGTGCATCTCATATGCTAGGAAACAGCAATTATAAGTCATTTATTAATTAAAAGTCAGGAGCAAAAATATTATCAGGTCTCATTGATCAAATATTGCAAAAGTTTTAAGACCCTTCTCCAGTCTGAGGCATACTGATTATTTTGCCTTATAAACAATCTGCAGGGTTTTATGTAAGAATACATCTCTGACGAGCAGTTTCAAGTGTCATTTCCTTTAACAGTCCTGGTGTCCAACAGAATACAGTTCAAGTTTCTTGGCAAACTTCTCAAAGCATATTTTATTTTAACTCATTTATAGTAGAGCTCCTGTCATACTTTCGTGCCTTTTGCCTCCTCAGGCCTTATCACATCTAAATTAGAATAACCCTTAAAATTCATATTGTTCTTGGATTCATTACGCCCACAGCTTAGCCATTCATTGGTTTTAGAGGCTTTTTTAGTGAACATGAGAGAAAACAATGAGACACATAAATGGAAAATATAAGTATATTCTGCCCCAGAGACTGCCAAAGCTGAATGACAACATCCAGTAACTGAATGAAGAAAAACAACAACACAGACTTAGTTCCACAGTACAAATAAAAACCCCAAATAGTGTTCTTATCAGGCATACCTAAGTTCTTGTATGGTGTAAGGGTTAAATTCTAAAAAAATTTGTAATTTGTACCAACGTAGTGTTTTGCTAATCCACTGAAAAGTATGGCATCAACAGACAGAAGAAGATACCATGAGTAGGACTGCAAATGAGTCTTGATGTCTCCTAAGGCACTGATGTTTTACTCCAGTGCTATTAGATCACCACTCACAGAGCATATTTGAAACAGTAACTATGAAGAATGCCAGGAGCACAGAATTAGCAGGCTGGACCACAGACTGTTACCTTCAGAGTCAGTAGGACTGCTCTAAGCATCAACAGCAACAGCTTCTAAAACTGTGTCTACAAATGAGTGAAGTCTCCACAATTCAAAGACCAAGCCTCCTATCTGACCTGCACAGACCGACGCAAAATGCTGAAGAAGTTGACACTGATGAAACTCTTGTTGGTAAAAATGTATGAGAAGCAGGTTTTGCCGTGAGAAAAGGAGGGTCTGTTCCAGTCCCTGTTGCATAAACATTACCAAGTCATTTAAATATATGGAAAACAGTTGCCCAACTCAAAATGTTGGCTTTGTATTTCAGAAGTCAGAAAAATTCTCATTACTTCTGCATGCCATTCAGCAAGCAGTAACAAGCTTCAGACAGTTAATTTTGTTCTAACTCAGTCACTGATTTAGTTCTGACACCAGTGGAACTTTTTCCTACGCATTTCAACCATCAGGACACTATATAACGATGAAAGCCATGTTATCAATGTCTCTCACTTGTATCAAGAGAACTACCAACCAGGCATAATGGTATAGAGTAGCATTTTGACTGCAAATAATCCATAAACCATTAAAGCAACTCCTTAAAATTCCTAAAAGGAAGTAAATTTATGGTATTAATCCATTATGAAGAACAAAGTAGTTCACTAAAAAAACCTCTGCACACTCCAAATCATCTTATCTAAGAATCGGAGACAAAGGAAAACATGCTTTATTTCTCACATATTATTAACAAAAATCTGCAGTTTTTCCTCCCAGCTCCCTTAATGTTCCAACAGCATATAGCAACAGTAGCTTCCAAGAGTAGCAAAAACAAAGAAAAAAGACCAAGAAAAGTAGAACTATAAGCCTGTGCCATTAAGTTCTTGAAATATTTACTTTCCCACTAATCTAACCTGAAGTTGTTTTCTCTAGTGACTTCTACCAGAAAAAGGGAAAAACAAGGAGAAAAAGTGCTCATATACAACTGTGATTGAAAGAAAGCAGCAATACTATCTACAATATAACAACTGTTTCCCCAAATAACACAGATGCACTATAAATACGTTCTAGGGTCTCATTCATGCAACAGGAGTCAAGGATACTATTGAAAGTGAATCATTAATTCTAAAAAGTGAAGTCAAAATTACATTTGTCCTTTCAAGTATATCTTGCTGGATGACATGCTTTGACAAATCCCAGAGAGACTCTGTTACATGAGAGCATTAATATGTATTCAGTATCATAAGACTAATGTAAATGTTCAGCTCTCATGTCTATTATCTTAGATGAGTTTGTCAGACAGAAAAGTTATTTCCTTACTGTAAAAAGGCCTACTATGACACATGCCTTTCCTCAGTTATAATACTTCAACATTGATCCTTATGGGTCAACTTATCCAACTCTGTATCTTCTATGAACTGTTCGTTAATACTTGGCTACCCTGCTTGGCAGAGTAACCTAACTTAAGGATATGGAGATGTTCTTTTTTCCTTTACCTCCCAAATCACAGAATCACAGAATCATTAAGGTTGGAAAAGACCTTCAGGATCACCAAGTCCAACCGTTAACCCAACACCACCATGTCCCCTAAACCATGTCCCGAAGCACCACATCCACACGTTTTTTGAACACTTCCAGAGATGGCGACTCCACCACCTCCCTGGGCAGCCTGTTCCAATGCCTGACCACCCTCTCAGTGAAAAAATTTTTCCTAATATCCAATCTAAACCTCCCCTGGCGCAACTTAAGGCCATTTCCTCTCATCCTATCACTAGTTACTTGGGAGAAGAGACCAACACCCACATCGCCACAACCCCCGTTCAGGTAGTCATAGAGAGCGATAAGGTCTCCCCTGAGCCTCCTCTTCTCCAGACTAAACACCCCCAGTTCCCTCAGCCGCTCCTCATAAGACTTGTGCTCCAGATCCCTCAAGCAGCTTTGCTGCCCGTCTTTGGTAACGCTCCAGCCCCTCAATGTCCTTCTTGTAGTGAGGGGCCCAAAACTGAACACAGTATTCAAGGTGCAGCCTCACCAGTGCCGAGTACAGGGGCACGATCACTTCCCTGCTCCTGCTGGCCACACTATTTCTGATACAGGCCAGGATGCTGTTGGCCTTCTTGGCCACCTGGGCACACTGTTGGCTCATGTTCAGCCAGCTGTCAACCAGCACTCCCAGGTCCTTTTCCAGCAGGCAGTTCTCCAGCCACTATGGTTCTTCCAGAAACAATTTTACAACTAATTGCAAAGTTTCATGATAAACTTTAGCTTAAAAATTTATAAACCTGAATATTTTCTCTGCTCCATGTATGTGGTGTCTTGTTGGCCAACAACTTCAAATCTTGGATTGCAAGCCTCTTCACAGCCTTTCTGGGGTCATTCTTCAAGTACTGCAACAAAAGCTGGATCTGCAACAAAGTAAATTCACTGTTTAGAGAGAGATACTACTGGAAGTCTTTTCCAAAGTACTTGAGAAAAAATTTTGAGCATACCCATCCAAAACTAAACTTGCCGCATCTGTCTAATTGCTAGCCATGTGGAAAAGCCCCTACTCAGACTGTGATGCCATGACAAGCTAAAACACTCTGGCAGCTGATTTCTACCATCCTGCTCTCCTTGTTCATGCACCCTTCTCTACATCACTCTGCAGACCTGAAAAGCCTTGAGACCTGTTTCAGCACTCAGAAATACCATAAAACATCCCTGAGAAGCTCAGTAAACACCTTATACTATCATGATTATGTTACTAGTAAGTATTCTGGGCACTTGATGTCAATTCAGGTGTCTGCATGATCTGCGGTGAACAGATAGCAACACAGACATACCTTGTATGTCTCAATAGTTGCCAAAAACCCAACCAAAATCAACCCCTACCCACCTCCTCCAAAGCACTTATCTCAAATTAAATGGCACTTAACTGCATGTCCTTTGTTGTTAAAATTTCCTAAAAATTTACAGAGATGAACTAGCCAGCACATGAAAAAGCATGAACATGCCAGTCATGGTTGTGCTCTCCATCCCCACCCTGGCTACATCACTTTTAAGTAGTACTTGCTATTGTGTTGCAGAAATACAGCTTAAATCACCATGCTTATATGCTTTTTAATGGTAGTAAAGTGTCCTAATGTTGTTTCAGTACTATCAAAAGCATCCTCTGAAATACAGAAATCAGCCATACCAAAAAAGACGTTCCAGACAGATCAATGCTATTAGTCTAACAGTAACAGACGTCAGCCTTCCATAGCTGCACAGGATTGAAAGAAAGCAAATAGATTTCCATGACTACTTTGCAAGGATTAGTTAGATGAATCTCAAATGTCACTGTCTTTAGACCTGCTACATAAATCACATCCACAAAGCACATTATTAGAACAAAAAAGCATTGTATTTTTCCATCACTGCTTTCCCACAACTTGGCTTATAGTCCTAAATTATAGCAACAGATTCAAATTCCTCAGAGTTCTTCAAGAAATACGTTTTTAACTGCACTTGATGCTACTGAAATATTCATTCGCTTGCATGCAAGGAAGGCAAAAGGCACACCCACGACCCAAGAGACTATACAGCAGTGAGAACTGAAGTCTGGGTTCTACAGGTAAGATGAAATGTTTTCAAAAAAACTAGGGTGTTTGCTTTCCTAAATGCTGATTGATCCTAGCTGATTTCAATCCCAGTTGATTTAAAGGCAGACAGGTTATGATCTGTTAAAAAGGGTTTCTGTGTTTGATGGGGTTGTCTGGAAACAGGACCAGAAGGCAAAAAAATATGAAAGCAGCAGCGGTTTTCAGGGTATTCTTTCTCTATTGCACATACAAGCAACCATCCTAGCATATCCAACACAACTTCTTTTCAGCATCAGCTACAATCTGAGTTTTTTAAAATGCACTTTATACTTCAAGATGAAGGAATGAATTAGGAAGAATTACCTGTTTAGGAATGTCAACCAAAGAAGAAGCAGCAAGCAGAGTAAAGGTGTGCAGAGTAACAATGACCATCTTGGTAGAGGGATATGATGTTACCAGCTGCTGAAGCAGCTGCCGTGAGCTGGAGGCCAGGCTAGCATCATGGTGCATGTGCTGTAAAATAGGGATCAACTTCAATTTCAAGTCCACAGGTGTGGCCAAACCTGCAACGAAGAAGAGAAACACAGGCAGAGAGTTAGTCCTTTGCATCGGCTTTTGGCAGTACTGAAACACACAACACATCTGCATTGCTACTACTGCTGAATGCAGATTGTGCAGACACCTGCGTTAGCTTCAAATAACTCATCTGCTAGCTAACAGCATAACTACAGCAGTATCAAGCACTTTCATGGTTCTTGGAGAAGGCTGCTCCTTGCTTCATTGCAGGTAACACATATTAACTCATGTGAAGTAACCTGTGATACATCTATGTAAGTTTATTCATCATTATTCTTTACCGAACAGGTATTTTGAGAACCTAGATTTTAAGAGGACACAAGAGCCAGATATTAGATTATTGATTAACTAATTTAATTTAAAAGCTGGAATCATTTGTGGGTATGGGCAACAGCATTCTGTTATCAGCTATTTACATACAGATAACAAAGAATTCTCAAGAGAAATCAGAGCTTTTCCCTTTTGTCATTCAATATACATATGTACCTTGAATCATCTCACTGATTTTATTACATATTCCGGCAGCAAAATCCCTGTAGAGAAAAGACAAAGTACCAGGTGAAATTAAAAATAAAGAAATAAATAATTAAAATTAAAAATCAACTCAACTACCAAACATTGTGTTTTAATAATAAAATTTTTCACAAAACAGTGCTTGCCAAGACCTAAATAGTTTTAGAACCCCTGCACATGGGCATGATCAAATGATAAAATGGAAACTTTCAAAAACATGTCAAAGTGACAAGCAGCACTACATTTTGTTCCCTAATACAATTTCTGTAAAACAATCATTGATTAAAGCTGCTATTCCACTTTGCATTCCCATATTTATGAGCTTTCCATTACCTTTTTAGAAAAAGAAAAGTCTCTTAAACTTGTAAAGAAATCTGAGTACAATACTGTTATCACACATGATTAAATGTTTTGTTGTGACATGGTTAGCACTACAGAAGGAAATATTAAGGTTTGCAACTGCCAACGTCCATGGTGTTTCCATCCTCTGTAATGTGAAAAACTGAAAAAAATTACATCTTACTTTGATTGTGCAGAAAAGTTGGCAGCAGCAAATATGGCAGCTTCAACTTCCACATTATCATGTGAATCCAAACTCTGACGAATACTGTGATGTGCATTCTTCCTTTCCGGAATAATAGACGCCATGCTGCCCAACATCCTACAGAAATAAATCACAGCAAAACCAGAAAGAACAATGATCATGAAGAAATGCAAGATGAAACCAAATAGAAATGTAAAATGACTGGTTAAAAGATTATTTTTATATAAATATGTGCTCTTTCATGTCTATTACAGAAACAAACAAATGCTAAAAGTACACATGTAATTAAAAGGTAACAAGTTTTGTCATGTGGGTTATGTTAGTGGTTTAATACAAAATTCATTATGTTTTGATACCTTTTGGCTTGAAATGGGCACAGTGAGAAACTCACCAAGAATTCTTTTAAAATTAAGAGTGCACTATGGCACTGGGAACAAGTATGTTTAAGATGCTTCTACATTCAAGCTCTGGTATCAATACAACAGATTTAATGCTAAAATGTACTCATGGCTATTTTCAGACACACGTGAAGTACACATCATGGGATACAAATTCAGAAATGTGGTAGCCTAGGGGGATTAAAAAAAAGGCATTTAGAGAACTGTTTCCACCCTTTCTATCCCTCTTCCCAGTTAAGATGCAGAAGTAAATAAATGACAAATATCTGAACAGTCATAAATTTTAATCACACACTAAGAAAGCAAAGTTTCTAGAGTATTACCATGTCAAGCAAACAAATACTTGACTTTCATCATTTGTTTCCAAGATCTTTCACTGATGTGAGGTAAGGCTATTACTGGGAATAGCACAATACCTTTTGTGTAACTGCCAAAAAAGGAGCAAATCAATCTATACTTTGCTAAGAATATCTCAAGGATACTTTCCAGGCATATTTAGCATAATCCAATTAAAAGAAGAATTAATGCAGGATTTGCACCGATGGTAATTTTAGCAAGAGTTTTATGCAAATATTTACACAATTATCTAGCAATAAAATTCCACAGACAAAGTTTTGTTTTAGCAGATCTTTCTTTTAGCATATTCTTTCTTATGGGCACTATTTAAGGACGTCAAAAACAAATCAACTGAAGATTTTAATCTGAAACTGCTAACCAACAGACTTTTCAAACTTTAACTTGATTTGTGAATTGATTAGTATTTTAAGTGTTTTCTCAAACTGAGCAGATTCCTGGGACTTCCAGCAGTCTGCAAAAATAACCCTCAACACCAGTCTTGACATGGAAGTACAAGAAAACATGTAGGTATACTGTATTTAGAGATTTCTGAGACACCCTTCTGAAGGTGTCTTTTCATGAAAGCATAATCTCAAATAAAATATCAAAAGAAAGAAACAGAAGTATGAGCTAATCAAACAACCACCTGTTAATGCCTCACATCTTTCAATAATGAATCAGTGTTCTAGATGGACAGAAGAAAATAATACAAAGGGAGAAAGAAGACTGCTCTCTTCACATTTGAATTCACTTGCACAGGATTTGGAAGATGCAGTTAAGATGATCATGTTGGATAGTGTTAGAGACACAGACACCAAAGCAGCAGGGACAGTGACATTCAAGATAGCTTAATTTTTTTTTTTCCCCCCATTTGAGTCCCAGGAAGTCTAAAGCAATCAATAATACAATGGCACTTCCTTAGAAGTTATTGATCAGAGACCAACAAGCAGTAAACTTCTAGGACAATGATAAATGAAAAATAGGTGCAAGCATAACAAGGTTCACGTAAACAAGTTTTGGTTACAAGTTAACACAATTATTTTGACACGTAAGGAAGCACTTTCCTTTTGGTCCTCATCTAAATATATCATAGGCAACATACGATATATTGCATACAGCTACTGTCTGGGTTATGCATACAACATGTTCATTTTTCTTCTCTCAAGTACACAAAATTTCAGTGCTGCAAATTTTGTTTTCCCTGGAGCCACCCACAAAATTCTCACCATCATAAATGGCTAATAACCTTCTGATCACAGATCCTTATTGTTCATTCCCTTTAGAGACAGATGTCTTCGCCTTTAACTCTGTAAGCAATGTATAAGAAGTCTCCTACATTTCATACATGGTAACTGCAGATTTTGTTATTCCAGACTAGCATACTAATAATTACCTAGAGATTTGAAGAAGTAAGTTAGGTTTATTTATGTAATACATACCGAAGCGTAATAGCCCGAGCAACTGGATCATTGCTATGAATTACTGAGAAAACTCTCTTGACAAACTCATCCACATTTAGGATCTTCTCTAAGTGCTTCTCACTCTGCTGAGTAACTTTCAGCACACACAGCCTCAGGAAGTTGTTCCTATTAGAAGACACACACATTTCTTTATCAGGCTGTTTTATAATAAAAATTCAAACACTTTAAACACAAAATCATTTAAAACAAACTTCTGAGAGCAAGTTAAAATAAGAAAAGGTCTATGCTTTAGAAACATTACATTTAATTAGACGGATCAAAAAGATACTATTAATACACTATTGTTTTATTTTCTAGTACGAGTAGTGTCAAATTTAGTCCTAATTCCAGGCAAATGAACCTGTTGACACCAGTGAGAAAGAGCGTAAGGAGATGCCTGTTTTGTGCACATTCAGGGATCTATTTCTGCTAGAAAAGCATGTCCAGGCCTAAGACAGAAAAGTGTAATTGCCATTACCAGGTGTGAATGAATTTCTTTTTCCTTCCTAGAGCCAACAGTGAAGATTCCACGACAACAACAGATAACTTCATAAGCCATTGCAAAGTAGCTCCAATTCTATCACATGCATCATTTAGACATCAGGCACTTGAAAAAGCTATACCTTGGGCTTTGTTATTAACATTCCTTAGAGATGGAATTGGCACATATGATCATTCGTTATTATGAATTTGAACGTGCCTATGGAGCAGAATTTTCACCAGTTGAACTTAAACCAGTCAGCAAGCAAATCCTCAAACAGGGACAGATGGAAAAGAATTGTGTTATTTACCACTCGCAGCCACTTAAGCCCACTGAAGACCAGGAAAGCAAGCTTCGGTCAAGCACAATAGAGTAGGTGCCACTGTGGTGTGGCAAGCAGAAAAACCCTACTTGCCTTGTCTGAGGCAAGCAGAAAAACCCTACGAACTGCCCAGGTCCCAAGGCAGCAACACTCCAAGATACAGTGCATTGCTACGGATCAGAGATTTGAATGGATAGAGACTGAGTGATGCTACTTACCCCACGCGGAAAACATCAGCTAGTTTTAGGAAAGCTGAATTAATAAGAATAGGGAAAGGATATTTCTGGAAGAGCCTGGGAAAACGAACGACGGCTTCGCACTGCTCCCCGAGTTTGCCAGACCTGAGGCCTAAACAAGGCGACATTAGTTATGGGCGAAACCGATTCTCCTTCAAAACCTGATCATTCCTCCATCCCCCGCCCGCGCGGTAAAGCGGTACAAAACAAAGCTCCCGGCCGCCGGGGACGGAAGGACGGGCCGGGCCCGCTCCCCATAGCGCTGCGGCGGGCAGAGAACGGGCATCAACGGCCCTAAGGACAGCCCCACGGGGCGAGCAGCCCCAGCCCCACT
>NW_010553966.1:32581-43023 GCF_000687285.1 Phaethon lepturus | reverse complement strand
CGCGGCGCTCGCCGAGGGCCCGGTAACGCTCTCTCTTTGCCTCTGCCAGGGCGGAGGAGCAGCGAGGACATGCTGGAGCTACCCACAGAGTAGCTGTAGAAGTTTGGGAATCGTAACTTTCAGACAGGAAAAAAGAGACAGAGGAAAATCTTGTTGAGCTACTTTAAAGTCTGTATGCACAGTTCTTTACCTACCAAAATGTCTAGTTAAATCCTGTATTTCCTTATGTTGGCATTTTCCCCGTCGCCCCAGGGCTGACTGATGTAACCAGCAGCTGCTGAAAGCTGCTGCGTTTTTATTGTGAGAAGTCTTCTTTTGTCCCACCACCTTACCTAGAGCCTCTGATAGCTCTCTTAATTTTGCTGTGGCTTTTGCTTCATTTTCTTCCCTTGCTGTAATTCAACGGTATTCTTTTGATGGTGTTGAATCTGCATAGCCAAGGAGAGGTACAAGTAGCCCTTAAAATTGTGGCGCTAATGTGAATTGAAGGAATGCTGTTGTGTTCAGGGGAATTTAAAAGTAATTGAACTGGAAGAGCCAATGGAATTACTGCATCAGTGTAGTTTATATAAACAACTAAGAATACCACAGAGCTCAGTGGTGTGGTGGTAAAGCTGTCTGCACGCAGTGCTGGCACCTGCCCCAGTGCTCAGCACAGGGTGTGGAGTTGCCATGTGGTAGACCTGTCCTCCTAGCAGAAGTGAAGAAAAAAATATGGAAAAGAGCACTTAATAACTTCAGTGAAAATTACCAGGATGAAAATTGATGCAGACTTAAAAGTGAGTTCTTACCTTGTAACTTAACCTGTGAACTATACAATAATCTGACTGTAGTTTGAGGCAACTTTTTAAGCTATGATTACTCTTGGTCTTATGATCAAAAATACTAACTCGTAAAGGTGAGTTACTTCATGAACCTGCTGTATGTATTATTTTTCCTTTGGCAATGAGAAGTATATAGCTCAGTATAAGAAAGCACAGAAGTGACATAGCAGAACACCAGATACACCGTTGATCCCTGTCAAAAGATGGTGGTTCTTTTAGGTGTCATCCTGTATGAACGTGATGAAAGGTCATACGTCTAATAGGTGTCCAGTGATGTCAGCTAGATACTACTTCTTCCTTGTAACTGCAGAACTGGAGATACACATGACTGGGCCTCTGCCTCTCTCCAGCAGCAGTTAATCCTAAATCACACCTACCGATCTTGTTTGACTGCTGGCAACACAAGTTGTGTAAAAGGCAGTGCTGACAGACCTGATGTCATCAAATGATGACATATGCTTTTTATATGGTGAATACAATTTTCTTACACTGGGCAGGGTTCTTGTCCAAAGACACATTCCTTTGAACTGAATATGCTAATCCCGCTTTCCTCATAAATGAGCCGCTTCAAGGATTTTTTGTAGTTGTCAGCCAAGCTAGTCTAAAAGGCATCAGTGTGTTCGAGGTGGTGTGAGGAGATGCGGTAGTGAATAAAATGCTGTCTGCTAGTTGTGTAAAAGGCAGTGCTGACAGACCTGATGTCATCAAATGATGACATATGCTTTTTATATGGTGAATACAATTTTCTTACACTGGGCAGGGTTCTTGTCCAAAGACACATTCCTTTGAACTGAATATGCTAATCCCGCTTTCCTCATAAATGAGCCGCTTCAAGGATTTTTTGTAGTTGTCAGCCAAGCTAGTCTAAAAGGCATCAGTGTGTTCGGAGGTGGTGTGAGGAGACGCGGTAGTGAATAAAATACTGTCTGCTATTAGACTAGACCAGTTTTCATTAAAAAAAACAAAAACAAAACCGAACACTCCAGCAACTCTTATCTGTGGAGACTGTATCCCTTTATAAATGACTTTATTAAGGAAGTCTGTAATTGGTCAAAATGTGCTTTCCTCAATAGGACTAAATGTAAGGACATTAGTTTGAAAGGATGCTGGCTGTGAACTCCCAACTGGTGCTCTGGTGGTGAAATAATAAGGTTAAACAAAATAACCCAAAACACTGCAGAGAACCAACTAAATATTTGTTTTTCTTCATTCTGGATAGACTCTTTAATGGAGACTGTCTAACGGGAATTGTTAATCTGTAGACCAAAAGAACTTTTTTTATACAGAACAGACACTGAATTGAAGTGTTTTTGTATAAAATTCAGCACGATGACCGCCAGAACACAAGACAGAATGCCAGTTGTTCCCCTGGGAGATGTTCTAACAAACTCCATAAAGAACAGCTTTAATGTCATCACCACTGCTTGTACTGGCTTCTCTGTGCCCTTAAAGAGGTCTCTCCTTTCACTACCTGTGCTGCTCAGATTTCTGGTACTCTGTTTGCTTACAGCAATGATTGACCTATTTCCATTAGCCTGGCTAATCATTAGTTGACTTAAAATTGACACCTCCTTTTGGTCTGGTGGCTGGTTTTTTGTTATGGTCTGGTGATGTTTTCCATAGTGTTGTCTTCTCTTGCCAAGGCTGCTTGAAGATCTTAACTACGTTCTCTTGTTCTCTTTCCTATTTGTAGTTAAGGTACATCTTTTGAACGAAAGTCTTGCTTTATTGCTACACTTTTCCTGTTCTTCCACCGCTTTAATGCATGTGTTGACAGCCTGTTGAGAATGGCTGCCTTAAAGCCGTGACAGCTATGGCTAATGGCCTGAGACTGGGAGGTGGCGTGGATGTTCATCAGAGAAACAATTCTTAGGTGTTTAAGCTCAGATATGTTAGCACTTTCTGTAGCCCATGTCCTGGAACTCTCCTGTATAGAGAAATATATTGTTGAATATGACTTTGAGGTGGAATATTTCCACTGAGAATTAAAGCCAGACTCATTCCTTAATCTTGAAATTAAATTAAATTTCAAGAAGGATTTATGTGGGGGAAGGGAAGTTCAGTGTTTGAAGTTGTCATGCCTTGACTTCATTGACTTACTCAAGCTTGGCTGAAATGCTAATAATGACCCCAGACACTGTGCTTAGGCCATCTATAATGGCCTTTTCCGGCAGTTCACAAGTGCACAGCCAGCATGAAGTCCCTCTGTTGCATTGCCAGACTAGATTTTGTGTGTGTGTGTGTGTGCGCGCGCGCGCATGCTGCTTGTGAACGGCGTTATCACTCTGCTGCAAGCTTCTCTTCCTTATTTTCTTAATTACTAATCAGACTGGTCTTCATTTGCAGTTAATCTGAATGTACATTTGGTGCTCTGAGCAATACCGTTGTCCACGAACATTCTTCTTTTAAAAAAAGAAACAAAACTTGACCTAACTAGATTGTGTGTGTGTGTGCGTGCGCGCGCGCATGCTGCTTGTGAACGGCGTTATCACTCTGCTGCAAGCTTCTCCTTCCTTATTTTCTTAATTACTAATCAGATTGGTCTTCATTTGCAGTTAATCTGAATGTACGTTTGGTGCTCTGAGCAATACCATTGTCCAGGAACATTCTTCTTTTAAAAAAAGAAACAAAACTTGACCTAAGTGTTACGGGAGGGGTTTCAAAAGAACTCTTTGCACAGAACTGTACCTGTGCTTCGTGCAGATTGAGATTGTTTCTAATCGTGATTCTGAACATTGTGCCAAGCTGAGATAGATGGATGACTTGAAACCCTAGCCAAAAGTCTGTCTGGCACATCGAGGAATACCTTCAGGCTGAGGACCGCATGCTTGTGAGGCTCAGACGTTCTCCCTGCAAGTGGACAGTGGTAGAAGGATGCTGAGGTTTCTTCCGGGTTGTCATCTGCCCTGTTTTCAGCACTCTGTTCATTTGTTTCTCTTTTTGCCACTTGGCATCTGGCAAACCTTAAGGTCTTTTCCCATTGAGTGGCATTGTGCCTCCTCCTTAGAAGGGTATTTATTTCTTCATCCATAAAGACTACCCAATTGAAATTTGTATTTAACAGACAGGCTGCTGTTCTCAAGAGGCAGCTAGGACACTGCTTCCAAGCTGGAGGCCACAGAGGAACGGAGCTGCTTTGGGGGCTGCAACTGGGAAGCTGCTGGAGTTGCTATTGTTCAGCCAGCTGCAGCACCCCTCTCCTGGTGCTCTCTGATATTCCCATGTTAGGAAGATAATCCAAATGTAATTTGAAGCTTGTCCTATAGCCGAGACAGACACTTCTGCCCCTCCTGCTGATGGTAGCTCTGTTAACAACTGATTCCTTACTTAAAACTTTGGCAATACCAAAATTTTACATCAATGATTTTAAATTGTTTTCATCTTGCTATGCCGAGTAGTTGAGTACTGTCACATTGCCCCATCTATGTGTTCAGTTTGCAGTAGGAATGAGACATTTTAAATTTCTCAAGAATAGAATATATGAAGCTGCAGTAGAATAAACTATTTGGATATAAGGTCCAGAACAGCGGTACAACTCTTTAACTTGGTCTTTTTTTTTTTTTTTCTGGGGGGTGGTGAGGCAGGTCCTGGAAAATCATTTGATTGAATAATACTAAAAACTGCTTTTAGGCTTTTAGGTTCTGGTCTGTCTGGTAAATAGCATGCTGGGCTTCTGAACATGTGGCAGCATTTTATGACTTTTGGAACTAGATCCTTGCTGACACTGGCTAGTTACTATTCTTTTAAGTAAAATGGAATTTATATAAAATCACCACACTTTCTAACGGGTGGATGCCAGCTTGGAGTTGATTGCATAGCTCTGCATTTTTGTTTGTCATTGCTGGGGGGTGGGGTACAAGCTCCAAAAGGCAAACTCCATAGCCGCCGGTGTTTGAGCAAATCCAGTTGCTTTGACTGGATTTGTTCCTGTGCAGCTGCTGTGTTCAATTGAAAGGCTGTGTCAGGAGAGATTGCCTGTGTGGACTGAGGTCCTCGGTCCTACTGTACATGCCAACAAGGTCCAAAACCTTCTCAAGCCCATGTATCTTATCTGTGTCTCTTTATATCATCTGAAAACAAAACAGTTTTCAGCTTTCCATTCTCCAGGGGCAGCCAGTTCTTGTGTGGAAATAATATGTGATAAACCCCACTTCCTCAGTTACAGAAATAGAGACTTTCTGCTTGTGTTGCCGACTCTTCATGTGTCCTATTGTTTTGAGCAGCTAATTTTTTCATTCTTTGTCCTTTGTTTTTGGATTGTCTAGTTTACCATTTGCAGCTACAGCACTGTGATAGAGATTTATTCCCATATTGGAGGACTGATCTGGCGAAACAGCATAGTTAAGGGGCCAGACCCTATCAGGGATGAAGCCTTTGTGCAGTTTTTTTCCCCAGTGATTTTTTTCAACAGAACATACTTTAAGATCTGCTTGTTTTGGCTAAAGATGATTTTGCGTTTCTTGACTCTATTGTTATAAAACCCCACAGCCTGGCAAGCCAAAAGATTCCAGAAGAGATGGACAGTACTGCCTCTGGCCAAAGTCTGTTGGATTCCTGCTCTGACAGGTGGCAGTTGCTTGTGGTGTGGCTCTACTTGTGTACAGCATGGTGAAAGGAAAGAAGGGATGTTCAGAGGGAAGAACAGGCAAGATCTGAGTGAGGAGGAATGAGGCTGATAGGTCAGTGCCACCTGTCCTGATGCTGAGCCTGGAGAATCCCATGGCATGTAGTTTCTTGACTTAATTCCTAGAGTTAGAAGCCCAGTTCCCTGTGGCTCTTGTACAGGCAGAGAACAAGTAAGCCTCTTTAACCCTTGTTCTCCCAGTGATGGCAGGGAGATCCTAGGGTGACTGGGCTATTGTGCTGTTCCTGAGCCTCTGTGGAGTTCTTAGTTGAATTTGGATTCTGCTTCTCTGTTTTGCAGACCCACGCTGCATGTTCCTAGGTGTTACAAAATGCTGAAAGTGCTCTTTGGTAGGAAATACTCATTTTATCTGGAGGGTTGTGTTAGTACTGGGTCAGCTTCCAGCTTGAAAATGCCTTTCAGCAATAGCTTTTCCCTGAAGTCATTATACCTTAGCAAGTGGTTTCACATAGTCATCGGTGTTGTTTTACAGTTACCTTAAGTCTCTGCATATCTTCTGTAATGAAACTGGAATTTTTGATTTCAGAGAAGCTGCACTTGCTTTCTGTCAAGGATTTTTTTTGTTCTTGATGACAACTGTTCCTTTACCAGCTGTGTCCTTAATGTATAGTGGAACACCTGGTTAACTCATTCTTTGTTAGAAACTCCTTATATAGGTGCTGTCCTTCAAATTTTTTAAGTACTTGCCAGTTCACTTCAGAATGTCACATCCTGAAAGATGTGCTGAAAGAGTTAATCATAATTTTCCAAGCAGTGTCTGACAAGGTGATGGCCTTAAAGAGGCCCCTGGCCTACACAGCATCCAGGTGGATTTTTGTTTTTCTTTCTACTTGTGAACAGGCCAAGGGGGAAATGCACTGCAGAGAACTCAATAGCTAGCTTGTAAGTTGAGTTTTCCTTGTAGTTTATATAAATTCCAGCCAGACTTTTAATGAAACTGCTTATTACTCTGCTTTGAGAGAGGCTGGTGCATCTTGGGTCCTGCTGTTTGATATGTTTGCCGCTGTTCACAAAAGCAGCTACTTCTGGCAACAGCTTGTAATTTAACAACATTCTTGATTACAGATGGCCACTGCACGATACGCTTTGCAGCATGAATGGAGCTGCACATTAAGGGTAATGTCTGGTAACACGGCAGCTTGCGAATGTGTATTTTTCTCCCTTATTTTCCAGTGCATGCACATAAGTACCATTGTACTAATGGAGCAAAAAGTGCTAGTTTCATTGTCTGTCTCAGCAGCGTCTTGCCTCCCAATATCGGGAGGGTCTAAATGTTGTTGGGGTAACGTTGTTTTGTCTGCTGTGATTAGATCAAATACGAGTGCGATTTGTTCTCCTTCTGCTAAAGGAATCTGCTAGATATTTTTATCCTTGAGAGGCCACGTGCTCAGTTTTGCTCTGGTTAAACACAAGTATGTCAGAAATGGTTATTTCTTCTGCCTAGAAGGGAGGATTTTGCCTTGTTCTAATGGCTAGGTTTTTACCCTTTCTCAGTGCAGGTAAACAGTCATAATCCTATTTTTTAGCAGTCCATCACATTAATACAGCTGCAGCTAAGGTGATCTGTGTGAAGGGGTGGAGGGGAGGTGGAAGTTGATGTGATTTTAGGTAGCTAGAAGCTGCTCCTCAAATGAGGGATACACAAGCCTTGTGAATCTCCTGTCAGTAGGGAGCGTGCTCCAACGTAAAGCGAGCAGTTCCTTCTTCACTGTTAAAGCCTGCCTGGGTTAAAAAAAAAAGTTCCTTTCTTGCTTTGCGGTGCCCTGTTTCAGCAGAGGGAGTGAATCATTCTGTAGCAGAGTATGCTGCTATCATGTTCGCCTTTAGTCCCAGCAGTGTTTCTTGGCCATCCTTGTTGGATTTACCATGGATTTATTAGGTTGGATTTACTGTGGTGGGGCTAAAGAGCAAGTTGCATCAGTGGCAAGGAGGTAGTTATGTGGGGAGAAGGCAGACATCTTCACTTGAACATGCTTCCTCTCTTAAAACCTTCCAGTGCAACTTGCCCTCTTGATGGACGAGTTGCTAGTCTTATTTTCTGTGAGAACTCCTTAAGCCTGCACGGTTCATTCATTGATGTGGTGTGGTCACCAAAGTGTGGTATTTCCAGTATCTCTAGAGAAACTACTTGGGTATCGGTGTGAGCAACCATTTCAGGATTGTTAACAAGACCCTATGTTCTCAAAATATTCTAGCTCCTCCGAGTTAGGGAAAGGTAAGGAAAAATATCCCCTTATTTTGGGATGACTTCATGTACAGCAGGCATAATTAGCTGATGCAAAATGAATCTTGATTTGAAAAAGCTGCTTGTTGTTGAACAGAAGCAGTGACTGACCTTGAGGGGCTGCCCTCACTTGGTGCGTTTTTCTCTCCTCGCAGCTGGGTGGGTGAACGGTCTGTCTTTAAGCTCTGTAGTTTTAACTCTGCGTTTCCTGTTAACAGGGTCACCTTGTCCTCCACGGACTGTTACATCGTGCACGAGATCTACAATGGAGAGAACGCTCAGGACCAGTTTGAGTATGAGCTGGAGCAGGCCCTGGAAGCGCAGTACAAATACATAGTGATAGAGCCCACTCGCATTGGGGATGAGACGGCCCGCTGGATCACTGTCGGGAACTGCCTGCACAAGACCGCCGTGTTAGCGGGCACCACCTGTCTCTTCACCCCTCTGGCACTTCCAGTAGATTATTCTCACTACATCTCCCTGCCTGCTGGTGTGCTGAGCGTGGCTTGCTGCACCCTTTATGGTATCTCTTGGCAATTTGATCCTTGTTGCAAGTACCAAGTAGAGTACGATGCCTATAAACTTTCCCGCCTGCCCCTGCATACACTCACCTCCTCCACTCCGGTGGTGCTGGTGAGGAAGGACGACCTGCACAGAAAGAGACTGCATAACACGATAGCACTCGCTGCCCTGGTGTACTGTGTAAAGAAGATCTATGAACTCTATGCTGTATGACTTCAGCACGGAAGAGAGAAACCCACAAAGACAAGTGTATTAAGACTCCCACAGTAACGTTTTGTTTTTCCTCTTTGAGAAGCAGTGGAGACTGGGAAGGATTTGGTTTAATAGAGCTGTTATTTTTAAAATAACACATCACTGGTGCACCAAGGTTTTTCAGTTCTTCGTTACACTTAAGATGTGGATGTGTGCTGACTTGAGAGCTGTATGTTAGGCCATGGGAGTCCAATCCAGCAGCGGAATGTCAATGAAAGAAAGCTATAGAAAGAGGGGGTGTGAGAGCTGCTTTTTTTTGGGGGGGGGGGGAACATTTAAGTATATTGTTTAATTGTATTACACAGAACCAGCCAGAAGTTATCATTGACCATTAAAGGATGAGAATTTCAAATGCTTTTGCTCTCTTGTTACTGTTATCATAGATCCCTTTTACAGTGTGCTTCCAGGGGCTGGAGGCTTTGCTATGAGAACTCCAGTGGTGGTAACAATTTATGCGTGCTCACACACAGACCTGATACTCCTCTTGTCCGTTACACGTGGCAGCAGTGTCCATGTTGCCTCACAGCAGCCATTGAAGGAATAGCTGTAGAGTGTCGCTTTCCGTCTTAGCTTCACAGTTTTGTTTCTTGCAAGAGGCTTACTTGTTACCCCAGTGTTTATATCTTTTTGGTAATTGCTTAAACACTGATGGTTGGGGCTAAAGATGTCCAAATCCTCTGCTGCCCTGCCACCTCCAACCACTACTTCTCTGCACAATGGAGAAAACACTGGAAGTTTCCAGCTACAAACATGTTCTGCTCAGTTCTTGTGCCAGTTCTTCCTTACGTGGCTACATCTCCACCGAAATGCCTTTTACCACGTGCAGCTGAGGACTGCCGAGGTGGGAGTCTGGCTGTCTTACTGGTGTGCTTTGTAACTGCTGCCGACACCTGGATGGCTGTGCCCTGACTACGCGATTCCACCGCTCTTGCTAGGAACACGCGCTTCTGGAGCTGCCTGCTGCTGCCACAAGGCATCCACATGATTCTATCTTGTAACTGTTACCTGAAATTTTAGAATTCACTCTTGTGCATTAATTCATCTTTTAGCTCAAAACTGTCACAATCTTGTTCTTAGAATGGGAAGCATTTACTGGTTTGCACAATCTGCCAGTTTTACAAGCTAGGGGCTTGCTTTCTAGAATGTCCTCCTACCAGATGGAAAATAGGCGTGGCTTGCATTTACAAGGCCAGCTTGGCACAGCTTCAAGTGTTATGATCTGAATACAAGAGCAAAGCCCTGCAATAAAAGCGGCCTGCACACAGGTGTACTGCTTGCTTCAGTGGCGGTTGCAGTCTGACCTCCACAGCTGAAGCACTGACCTTGGAAGGGAGTCTCATGAGGTGGGAAACCAAATTCAGTAGTTCTATCTTTATCTTTCCAAATTGCAACAGCAGGCAGCAAGAACTCCCCCTCACCTCCAGACTGCAGCAGGCTTTTCTGGCCACGGCTCCAACCTGTGCTTTTCTGCCGATGCAGCTCTCGGGTTAGCGGGGTGTGCATCCCCGTCGAGTGTGTGCTGGGCAGATGGGGTTTGCCGGGAGTTCTCAGCGAGGACTTTTAGCACCCGCACAGGCAGCACATACCTGTGCTGGCACGTGGGCTGGAGGAGGCTCCTGTGGCATCGAGACGTTTTTAGGTGGTGAAAGCCCTTTGCCTCTCTTGCTGGTACAGTGGCCGAGTTGTCTCCCTCCAAGGTTAAAAGAAGCTGGAATCCAGAGTGTCTCTATTTATAGCAACAATGTACAGTTGCCTTGGCAGAGAGGAGGGAAAGAAATGCAACTACTTCATCTTGCTGCGGTTAGGCCAAGACTGCTGGGCAGGCTGCCTTTCAAGTCCTGACGTCGTCTATTCCTAAAGTCCCCTCTACTGGATGAATTTTAAACTAGTGGTAGATCTGCTGTAGCTAATATGTACTTTATTGCTGCAGAAGATCCTGAAATACCCTTGTGCTAACCACACAAAAGACATTCCT
>NW_010553966.1:31352-32550 GCF_000687285.1 Phaethon lepturus | reverse complement strand
TTGATGCAGAATAATTGTCGGGGCTGTTAGTTCCTTTTCTTCACCAAACCCCTGTGGTCCTGGGCACCCATTTTGTGTTAAGCTTTCCCTTGCCTGGAACAACCACTATGGCAGAAGGACTGACCCCTGGTAAGTTCCCTAAACCCATGGCTCACATCAGACTCTGGAGTTAAAAAATGAGCAAGTTTGCTGTGGTCTCTTACTGCAGGAGAAAAGGTTAAAATTCAGCTTCGCTGTCACAACAGGTAGGACTGGTTTAAAAACGCACCCTTTGCTCCGTTCTGAGGTGGACAGGACGTAGATGGGGAGCAGCGGGGCTATTTTTTCCAAGAAAAGTTTATGATAATTTAGCTAAAATGCTTAGTGATGTGCTGGCTGTTAAGGCAGTGCTGTAACTATGCAAAATGACCTGGGAGACCAAGAGGGGTCTCGAGGGTCGTGCGTTTCACTGCATCGCATGGATGGCTGCTGTATGCAGGGCTTTGGGGTCGGTCTCCGCCTCCCCCTGTGCCAGTAGCTGTGGGTGACAGTGGCTGGGGACGAGCCCCCTTTCGAAAGCCCCGCACGCTGCTGACCGTTACGGAGGCGCTCTGAAATGCAGTGTGCTGCGTTCCTCTTGTCACAGAGATGGAATTTACTTTCAAAGGGGAATGTGCACACTCTCGGTAACCTCTGACTCGGAGCGGTAGTTCAAACAGTAACTACAGTAACTCCCCACGCGTAATTTTTTTTCCTCAGGCCTGATGTGTTACAACCCTCGGCGCCCTGGATGGCAACACAGAAATGCAAAGCAGCCCCTCGGTCCTTCCTGGGTAGCCGTGACCTGAAACACCAGACAACGGAGCAGCTGGACGAGACCGACAGGACTACTGTATTTTGCCAAGAAATGGAGGACCTGAACATGCAAAATACAAAAGAAAAAGCACAACTAATGCTTACAGAAACTCCCCTTGTGGAGAGGGAGAGAAGGTAATGCCTTCATTTCCTATCTTAACAGGAAAAAAGATACATACACCTGAAAGCTTCAACTTGTCATTTCAGTCCTCAGACTTTATGTAACAAACCTGCAACCTCAGCTACAGTGAAAACGGTGGAGGACGCCCTACCTGAGCAGCAGCACTGTGATCGTTAAACACATCCTGGGCATCATCTGGGATGGATTCTCAGAGATCACTTATAAATCCGCAGTGGTCAAGAG
>NW_010553966.1:17439-31321 GCF_000687285.1 Phaethon lepturus | reverse complement strand
CTGACACTGCACACCTGTATTACAGAGTTTTAGTGTGACTAATCCTCTGTGTGGATTCACACTATGTCTACTGTAAACTAGCAGATGGAGGGGCTGGGATGAAGTATGTTGTTCTGCAACTACAACTGTTACAACAGCACCTTGCAGGAATGTAAGAAAGGAAAAACAAAATCCTCCTGCCTTCCCTTCCTCTAATGTTACCTGCTCTGAGGAGCTGAAGTAGAACAAAGGATTAATTTCATAACAATGTAATTTATTTGTCGTCGGATGTGCGCTCACAGGCAGGACATACAAGGCAGTACACATGGAGAACGCTGGTAAGTGCATGGAGGCGGCAGCAGGGGTCTGGACCTTGTTCCTACTCGTAGGCTTTATTTTAAGTTAAAAAAGATTATTCTTGTCCTTACTGAAGTCTCTCTGTGCAGCCTCTCCTTTTTCCTAGTGGTGCTGGTATCCCTCACAACATGAGGAGGAAGGGTGAAGAATGGAATACGGCACTGCCTCAGGCTGTCGGACTCCCTGAAGCCTGCGTGAAGATCGTCCCCCCACCGGATGCGATCCTAACTAGCATCTGGGATTGCTTTAAAACTGGTGAGAACTAAGGGTCTGTCTCCTCTACTGTCCACCCTATGCACACAGTTTTTCCCCTGCTTGCCTGGCATCTGCAGAATCGCACCAACTCTGTGCTCTAGGCCTGCGGATGGACCAGGTATGTGGCTATTGGCTGCACAGTATTTACACACAACAGCATACCTGGCTATGCTTTTACTTTTTTATATCTTTTCAGTGCTTCCCCTGCATTAACTTGGGCTGTGGTTAATACTGCACTGTCAGATAGTAGAGTTAAAATGTCCCGTACCTCAGTAAGACATGATTCAGACAGATAAAATAATTGCCAAATAAAACTTACATTTTTACATCAGTTAACTTTAAAAGTGGCACTGGACTTGACTTTAGCTTAACATGCCAAATCATCTGATCTGTTAACAAGCAGAGGCTCTGAAGTTTTCCACTTCAAGCAACACGTTCTAGATCAGATTGGAAGGAGTGGGAAGGAGACACTGATCACGAGAGTTCCCAGCTGGGGACTGTATTTCACAGGGGCCACAGGGTGGGGAAAGCTAAGATCTGCTTGTGTGAAGGACAGGCGGGTTTTATTTGTAGCAGGCCAATAAAGTTGAGCATGCCTGGAGTGAGGTGAGGTAAGGGGCTGTCTTCCAGCACATGGGCCTCCCCTGCTGCAAAGTGCATTCCCTTGAGTTACTCTCCCTGGCAGCCTCAGCTCTCCACCTTTGTCCAAGGACCCTTCTCCAGGTGAGGAGTAGGTGCTGCCTTCCAGCAAGTGGGGCCTGCCCTGATGTGGGGGAAACCACTTCCCGCTCTCCATGCAATGGCAAATTGCAGCATTTTGGGAAAGGTTTTTCCCTGCAAGAGCACTTCCACCAATGTCCCAGCCAAACTGCAGGGGGTTCGCCTCTCCCTACAGTTACTTCTTGAATGAGCTGAGCTTTAAGAGTCCTTTGCTTTTCTCTCCTTTTTCGCTCTAGCTGCCATTAAGGTGAAGAAGAGCCTGGGGAAGAGGTTTCGCAGATAGACAGCCAGGGATGGTGTTAGGCCAGCTACCAGTACTTCCTTCTTCTTCTGTCCCACTGCATTGAGAACCACCTGAGCCACCTCTGCGGCTGTCTGTCCTTCGGCGGTGTTCTTGTCCATAACTGCCAAAGGAAAGCCGAGTAAACACCAACGCTAGCAGGTAAGCCCACACTTAAGTACCTTTCCTAAGAATGCTCTGTTCTAACTGTACACGGTTGTTTGTATGGTTCTGTTTTTTACACCAGTTGTATATGGGACCACAGGCAGGTATAATCCATGGTTGGGCTAGTAATCAGTAATTGCTGTCTAGGAAGGCTAAATTTTGCGGGTTACTGTTCCTACCCTGCATCCAAAGTTGTCTTTTGATACTTCAGGGCTAACCTGTGTCCCCACCAGAGGTCGTATGTTGAGAGTACACTTTGAAGTAACTCATTGAGGTGGACATGCTTTAGATATAGGGCACAAAATCATGTCTCACCTCCATAGCGAGATCCATCTGCTGTTACAGCATTGAGAGAGAGGTTTGTCTGAATGTATCCGGGGCTTATAACTGTCACTTCAATGTCATATTGCTCTACCTCTGCTCGTAGACAATCGAAGAAGGCCTGGGTAGCATGCTTAGAGGCAGCATCTGAAAAACAGGAAAAGAACTATGCACTAAGGAAAAGGAGCAGGACTGAAGGAAGAATCATTCCCCTGAATGGGTTTTTCACTGCAATGCAGCCACTTCTCAGCAAGAGCCCAGTAGCTGTTCTCCAACTAGATGGTTTGTTGGTTTGGGGTTTTTTTGGTGAATGGCAGCAACAGGTAGTAGGAGCGAGAGAAAGGCAGTTGGTAAATTTAGGAAGGCAAAATATAAATACTCAAGTTGGAAACTGGCTGGGATCCTGAGCTTAATATCACAGCCATGCCAAAGCACTACAGAGTGAACCCAAGTTGCCTCCCGCTCGCGATAAAGGAGACATGAAGCCTGGCCCGGGAAGCATTTGATAAGCTGGGCTGGGGGACTGTGAAGCCAGTACAGGAGGGCAGAGCTGAGCGCCGCTGCCGAGCGCCCTGCCAGCCTGCACGCCCTGGGCGTTATGGACTTGCAGAGCAGGTTCAGGGCTTGGCTGCACACAAGTCAAAACCTGATCACACAAGCAGACAGGAGTAGAAGTGTGGCCTAGGGCAGGATTTCCCCCTGCTAAATGGCTGAGTGAGTCCTTTTGCTCTCTCCCTTTCCATGTATACTTGGTCACTACCACCGTGACTGCCATCACCTCAGCCTGTCTGCAGGGCTGACACCAGCAGCACAGAGCGTAGCGCAGGCTGCATACCCTGTCTGAGGACCTAGGCAAGAGCTGAGCTCTGTGCTGCCAGGCCCACATTGTTCTGGTCACTCTGCAAGCGCTATGGAAGCTCTTTAGAGCATGCTGCTTGGTGCAATTGTACCCACATCACCTGCAAGACCAGAAGGCCCAGATATTCCAGGCTCTCCTTCACTCAGCATCATGCCCTACCACACTTATGCCATCACCACTGTACTTCTCCATTTTTATGTTTATTTTCAGTGACTTACAGATGCTTGTATGCCAAACACTCTCTTTTTACTTCCTCCATCTTTTATAAGGCTTTTTCCAGTAATCTCACCAATATTATTTTTTGTCATAACTGATTAACACAAAGAGTTTGCTGGATCAAGATCACAGTTTAGGCTTTTATTTTGGCATTGATTTTCCTATGGCACTTCATAACTTACTCAGACAAAAAGTTCCTACTTTCTTATAGGAGATTAACCAGGCAAACAACAAGGATAAAATGCAATAAAATTATGGAAATTTGTTTTCAGCATCTTGAAAACAGCTTGATATTCCTATCTTAACACTTGAGAGCCCCTCATTATTTCCTCATTATTATGGAAATAATCAGTAAGTTTATAGGGGCTCTCAAGTGTTAAGATAGGAATATCAAGCTGTTTTCAAGACACTGAAAACATATTCTCCTCCCCCATCCCTTAACAGCTAAACCTAAAAGGACAGGGCTAAGATTTTGTGTTTGAAAATGCCTTCCTCAACAGCTGTCAGAGATTTGTGATCACACAAAGAATGATGTACAGCTCTGCCTTCCCTGCATGCAGCCAGCTCTACGAAGAGCTAAATGTGGCATCAGTAGCCAAATATTCATTCAGTCCGGTGCCCCAAATATGTCTTCCCCATCTTCTGTGGAGGTACTTACATGCTGATCTGAAAGGAATGCTTATTTTGCCTTGAACACTGCTGATGGCCACAATGTGGCCTTGTCTCCTCTTGATCATGGAGGGGAGAAGTGCTAGCAAGAGACAGAAAAGACCCATTCAGAAAAACAGTCCTGCCATTCCTGCTGTCAAGAATCGATGCTTTCAGAGCATTCAAAGATGCCTAAGTGAATTACAAGATCCTTGTTCAGTGCAGGGGTTGGGCAAGGGATACTGCTTAGGAAGCTTCTAACTGAAGCTGCAGTCTGGCTGGGACATTCACCTATGAGGAGAATCCTTGTGCCAGCAAGGCTGCACAAAGGCTGTTATAGTTGCTATGATCTCCCACTGGCATGGTCAGCAGGACTTGCTCTTTTCTGCCACCAGTACGTCTTTCCAGTTCCTGCAGCTGACACACTCCAGGCTGAACTTTCTGTGTAACCGAAGAAGCTTCCTAGAAGAGCAACAGCTTCACCTAGAACCCATACTGCGTTCTCTAGGGTTTTATCAGTGCAGACAGGCTAACCATATCTCTCTTCATAAGTTCCTGCCAGACTAGTGTCAGGAGGTGTATTGTAAACAAGATGGTATCTCTAATCAGGTACTTCCCATGCAGTCATGCCCAAGCATCAACTTTAGGCCTGCTATAAAGCAAAACTTTCCTTCCCTCTTATACTGCACTGTACCAAATACAATTACAAACAGAAGTTAAGCCGTGCTTAGTTGTATTGGCATGCAAAAGGTATCGGCCAAATCCACTGCCCCCCTGTAATCCAGATCACAAGTACCTTTGGTGAGGGCTATAGGACCAAAATAATTTGTTTCCATCACTTTCTTGTCCACATCCAGTCCTGTGTCCACAATTGTGCCCCGGAAGCTAATGCCTGCATTGTTGATCAGTATGTCTACGTGACCCAAGTACTTCAGGATCTCTTCAGCAGCGTCTAGGACAGTTTTAGTGTCCGAGAGGTCAAATACCACAGTGTGAGGTTTGTGTGTCTGTGAATAAACAAAAGTTGGCAAAAGACCAGTTCAGGCTGTGCTGAATGTGCTGTATGTTCATGCTGATGACTTAAAGGAGAGATGGGGTTTCACAGCTCTGGAAACACAGAAGCAGACCATCCAAACCTTGTACAATTAGAGTGCAGCAGTTCCATTTGGTAGGAATATAGGACAGAAGCAGGTTGTGCTTTCATCTTTCTCTGCTCCTGTAGCCTGTTCCTTATACCAGAGCACAGGAAAGGGGCAAGTGAGATCTTCCTCAAGTACTAAAGTTTGTTATTGTCTTAATAAAGAAAATGCATCTAAAATAGTCAAAAACTTAACACGTGTCTTCTTCAGAAGCCAGCAATACCTTTCTTAGCCACTGTCAGCAGAACTAGACATCAAAAGTAAAAGCCAACAGAAGGAAAATCACTTTCCCAGATTCAGTATGTGACATACAGATGCAAGGGCGTCTGGGCACTCTGCACTCCCCTACGCTTTCACTTCCATTACAAGGCAAGGAGTCTTTCAGATGGCTTATTTTTGTAGGGTTTTTACAAGATATGACATGTCAGCTCAATGTACTCCTATAGCAGTATCTATCCCTAACCACAGATTGCATTCTTCCGATTGCTCAACAGAACAACCCACAAGCAATTCTGTAACTTCTGTAATAACACAAACAGAAATCCCAGCCCCACAAGACAACAAGCCTCTCCTTCTCCCACACTTACGTTCTTTCGGTGATTGGTCACAGTAGAAAGCTGCTGCACCAGGTCTTTGAGTTTCTCACTGTCTCTGCCACAGAGCACCAGCTTGGAGCCAGCTGCATGGAAGGCTTTTGCACATTCTTTGGAGGAAGCAAGGAAGAGAGAAAAATAGATATTTGAATGCCAGAGAGAAACAGCAGATCCACATCATACCTGGTAATAGGCTAAAACTTATTTTAGGTGGCAAGGGTCTAAGGTGGCTTTATTACTCCTGAGTGATAGGCTGATTTACAGTGCAGTCGCAGCAAGATGCCATTTTCTTGTGACTTTGACAGACACATGACAGCAGCTGAGGCAGCTGGTGTGTTCACAGTTACTGTGCTGGTTATGCAGTTGTGCTCTTGACGCATCTTCCCCCATCAACTGGCTGAATTTCCCTGTGCCTCTTCATTTTTGACTATATGCCCTTCTTAAGAGGGACTACAGTTACCTTGTGTATATTATCTAATGGAGTGGGGCCTGATCTTAGAAGTTTTCATTTTAGTGAACGCCTCCAAAGGTTTTGGAAGCCTTGGAGCTAATGGCTTCATCAAGGTGATCCTCTTCTTCAAGAAAAGGCTGAAGAACAGATGCCATGCTATTGTCCTTTCAGTGCTACCAGCTGCTGAGGCAATTGCGTATTCTTTTACCCTATCCCTCTGTGACCCAGTGAGACAAATTGCTTATTTGTGCAAGAGATGGCAGTGGGTGGTAACGAGGGGTGTTTAAGAACACACAGTAATTAGAGGTGGTCTAGTATGTTAATAACTAGGAGTGAGGGGAATAGTATAAGCTCTTGGCAATGAGTCAGTAAAGGGGGAAACTTTACTATACAATGGTGGAAATCTATACACCCAACAACACACAGCGCTACATCTGCCCAGCCTGTCACAGCTGGAAAGTCCCTCCTGAGATACTACTTCTATCTCTTCTTGCTGTGGAATACAAATTCTTTTATCACTCTCAGCATTTTGGTTCCGACAGGCAGAGAGGACCATTTCATCTCCCTTGGCCATTCAGTTACTGAACACCCCTACCCTTAAGGACAAACTCACATGCAAGAACCGCATCAATTTAAGCTTTATTTCTTCATAAATGTACTCATCCTAATGAAAACCTTGATAGCAGAGAGCACCTTGTCTTCTCTTCAAGAAGCTTTTAAAGCAATTATAGAAAGCAGAGTTAGAGAACCTATCCACTCAAACAAAGAATAAATTCTATTTGGAAAAAAACCCTTGTGTTTTTATTTAGAAAAAAATACTCACTGGTGTTAATATTGCCAAGAGCTTGATTTTAGAATGGATGTACAAGAGAAAAGGTACCTTAACTTTGGGGGTTAGGGGCAGAGAGGAGTGGAAAGTATGGCATGGTATCTGGAAATACAACAAACATGAATGCAGAACACCAGTTCTGTGAAGTTTTAGAGAAACAATTTGACTTCCCGGCTTTTTCAGGATTCAGAGAAAAGACCCCTGACAGCACAAGAACAACATAACTTGCTCCTTTCTTTGATGAGCTCCAGTTTATACAGAATAATTAAAATTTTCCTTAACAGATTTTGAGACTTTCTTGCATCAAAATTTGCACTGGCTATAGTTATAACTGATACGGCTGTGCAAGCGATGTCTCTCAAAATTCAAAGCAATGGAAACTTTCTGCTCATTACTGCTTTATTCCAATCGCTGCCCCTTCTGCAATGCTCCGCTTGTCCTGCCTTTGCTGCCCTTCTTTCAGTACCTACCTTTTCCCAGGCCAGAGGTAGCCCCTGTGATCACGACCACTGCTTCTTGGAGGTAAGCTCGCATCCGCATCCACTGCAGTAGCCGAAAAAGGGCAAAGATCCCCAAGCTGCCAAAAAGCAGTGGGATGATAACTGTGCTTGTGAGATCCATGAGTTTTCCTTTCTGAACGGTCTTCCTAGAGCCACAAGATGACAGGAAACAGACCATTTCATCATCAAAAAAATTAGAGGCTTGAAAACTAGGGAGGTGCTTTTTCTTAACCCTGACTTAGACCACCAATAAACCAAATCCCCTACAAAGGTATTTTCAACAGATTTCCTCATCCTTTCATTTAGGCTTTCAAAAGTTCACATCAGTACCCATTTTAAGCATTTAAATGCTAATCTGAACATCCAAGCAGGACACTTGGGTGCTGGATCTTGTCAGCTGTCATGTCACAAACTTGGGTGCTGTTCCCACGTCTTGCTCTAGATGCACTCTCTTGTATGAAGCAGAGCGTGAAAGTCCTCAGGGCTGGGATATGTCTCTGCATTCTTCTGATTGTAATAAAACCTCTTAATTTCTCTAGAACAGCCAGTACCACAGTATCTACATGCCAGAGACCAGTTACTGTGTATTATCCCAGATGGATATAAGCCAGTCTATTTTCTGGAGGCTCAGAGTAAGTTTTTCTCTATAAGCATGTTATTTGCTTAATGCACTAAAATCTATGCTTCCATCTCCAGTGTCTTTCATCACAAGTAGGGACAAGTTATCTGATTTAAATGAACCACATGTCCAGTCACGTAGGCTAAAGCCTACGTTCATGCTCTTTACTTTTATGACCACATTAATTGTGCAGTTTAATACCATGATGTGTTCTAATATACTGAAATTAAACCGGTGAATGAAATCCAAGCTAAAGGTATCTAGGAGACCTAGCTCATCCTGGAATTGGATTCTGATACCAATGCATAGCCCTAATCTCCTTGCTAAACCACTGCCTTCAAGGGAGTAGTTTATGTTACAGCTTACTACATGTCCAAAGAGTGATAGTTGTGCTGTAAAAAAGGTCACTAATTTTCCCACTGCATATACCCCCAAGCTTTTATACTTGATGGCACAGTAAAGTCAGTCACGACGCTGCCTGAAATCTGTACAACTTTTGGGGCGCACATAAGTCAAACCCAAATATTAATACACCTTCCCTGTTGTGCAAAGTTTGAACTCTTGCAGTTTCACCTGCAAGATAGGCCTTTAGCAGGAAGTTATTGGAAAGGTCTGGGCACATAACTCATACACTGCTTCAAACAAAAGGACAGCATGAGTAGCAGAAAACAAGAGGTAACTAATAATGCTGAGCCAGAATTCAGTGCCATTAAGTAGGACCAAGCTTCTATGGAGATGAAGGGATGACAGAGGCTCCACATGCTGTGGAACAGAGCTAATGTGGAATATGTCATGCTTTTCCAGATTTCCATCAGGGCCTTGCACAGAATTCCTCAAGTAGCTGGTCAGTGAACAGACTAGCTTGCTGAACCAGTAGTAAACTGTATAAAATAAGTATTTCTGGAGGTATAGCTAGAACACAATAAAATAACACATAAAGATAGCTGAGCTAGCTCTAAATAAGCTTGACAAGGTCTAAAAATAAAGCCATCAAGTTAGTACACAGCTCTTCTCAAGGTACTATGGAGCTTCCCATTCATAAGCTAACTCACATATCTACAAAGTAGTTCATTCTGTAATATGCTGTGCATAATGCAGCTAGACATCCAGAACACGAGCTCCGCCGGGCACAGGGAGTATGCCTGAAGTGGGAAGTCAGAAACCCAGGAGGATTAAACTTATTCCATTGCAAAGCAATGCATCAGCAGAGCACCCAGCTGCTCAGACCAGTGTCTTATTTTTCCACTCCTTTGTGCTGCGTGTGCACAGAGTGTGTATTTTGTACTGATTTACAGCAGAGCACTGGTAGAGCTCATTTAACATAAGAGTGTGTATCGCCCCTAAAATAATTCCTGGGAAAGAGCTGGTTAGACACAAAGCCACTGGCCTTCTTTAGGCTGGATAAGCAGGGGATTCTTCTTTCTCATTCATGTTCAGCTAGTCGTTTAAAGCAGCTTCCCTCTTTATGTTTGTCCCTTTTGTTTGTTTGTTTGTTTGTTTCTCTCAAAGGTCTCTTGAGATTCAGAAGGCGAGATGTGGGCAGGGACAACAGGTGCTGCGCTGACATTGAGCAGCATGGCTTACAGGATATTTTGGAATCAAAAATCTTCGGCTCCCATTTAGGACCTTTTGTTATTTCCAAAGTGGGAGCTGACAGGTGGAGTGGCACTTCCTTTATAAGCCCAGGTTGAAGGTGAGGCATTTTAAAAATCTGGCCCTGACCAGCTTTGCTTCTCATTTCAGTAAAATGCAGATGATGGTGTAAAGCAGATGAAAAGGTAACTGGGAAGATGGGGCTTTTCTGGCACCTTTTCTAAATAAACTACACGAGCAGATGGGAGGGAGTCCCACATTTGGTTACAGCACAGTTCTTTCACATTCTTTGGCAAAAATAAAGGTTGAGTTCGACTGAACTCCTTGCCACAGGGGCCAGTGGAAAAGAGCCCGCATCTTACCAACTAAAAGCTAACTGTTTTGGTCAGGTAGCATCCCTTGCTCATCAATATCAACCAGTTATACCTGCTTAATTTATTCCTTATTCATATCACTTATTCATCTACTTCCTAAACAAAGAAGGTGTGCCTTTAATCCTTTTCCATTTGAAAAATCTTTGCTAGCCTTTTATTGTTTTTCTTTCTCTTCCCTGCCTCCCCACCCCATATTATATACAGGAATGGGCAAATTACCCAATCTCTGCCCTAAGGCTGCAGCAAGCCATGAACCTGATCAGCAGCAACAACCCACTTTTGCAGCTTCCAGGATAGAGTTTGAATCAACAGGTAATCCCCTCTGATATATGGGGAGGGAAAATACAGGATGGGGAAGATAAAGACTGGATGAAGGAGGGGAGCAAGAGAGAGAAAGACTAGCTGATCAGAGATGTAGATTCTTTTTTATTAGGGCGTACAGTTGCAGTGCCTTCTTCCAAGGAAGGTACTCAAGTGGCCCCTTAAAGAGAACCCCAGAACAAAGAAAATCTCCATGCCGTCAGACTTGAGAAAGAGGACAACCTAGCTGAACTAAATTATTTCGGAAAGAAGAAAGGATTTTATTTAGACCTATTGCAATAAGTGTTGCTTTGATTTCATAGACCAGCTTAGATCACAAACCCATGAATCCTATTTTAGCTTGTCATATTGAATATGCTCAAAAAAATAATTGATAAAACAAGTATCAGTGGAACAAGAGAACATGGAAATTGACTCAAGCCATAGAGCCATGGTGCGGTATGTTCAACAGTATCCACCTTACAGAGCCCAGTGCCAGGCTACTGACACAACAGGGTGGCAGTTATGTTCTGTTCAGTTTTCAGGGTTATTTGGTGGAAAGGCCAAAGAAAAGAATTGCTGCAACCTGAAGGAGAAATTATATTGTTTAGTATTAGCATTATTTGCTGCAAAAGCCAGAGGAAAAAACTGCTGCAATCTGAAGGAGAATGAGATAGATCATAGATAAAAAAGACTTGATTCACATCAACAAAAATGCTAAGTTGCAAGACAAAGGCTGGTAGAAGAAAATAAAAAGCATAAAACCCAACTTGAGATAGATAACACTTTGAAGTACTTAAAGACATCCCAGGGCAGGTAACACCATGTCACATTAAAAACATGGGGACAGTGGGAAGCACGTGGGTTTCCACACCTAATTCGAGATGAACTGGATAGCCTCAGACCTCTTGCTCAAAGATCTGAGACCCCACTATCACCTTTGTTCAAAAATTTTGGTATTCATGCTGAAAAAAACTGTTATTAATGCTTAACAGCAAATGTTTATGACACCAGGTTATTGGCAGGAGAGAACCTACTGCTCATAATTGGTTCAAATAAAGTCCTATAATTCTCAGTTCTCTATCCCAAAAGGCAGGATGGGAACATGCAGGTTATTAGAGAGCAGAAATAATAACACTGATAATGTAAGCAAATACAGGTGATTGGAAACTTTTTGAAAGGCATACCATAAAATAAATCACACATATCCAGTTAAAAAAAAAACTTTCCCCTTAAAACAAAAACTGGATGTTTTTGTTTTAGCCAGCACAATGATTTCCAAAGGAATGAGGATCTTAGTTAATAACGTCAAGAGTGCAGTAAAGGCAGCAAAGATGAGATCAAGTCCTAAAAGAAACTAAAACTATGAGTTTTCCTAAACAACGCCTATTCTCCTTTAGCTTCAGCCACCTAGAATCACATTGTCCTTTACATGACAAATGGTAGCAACTGGGAGGCTATTTTCAGAAATCAAAAGGTATCATTTAAAAGGTGGGGGAATAAAAGAAAGGAAAAAAATATTTTTTTTTCTAAGGAGGCCCTTGTCCAGAAGCACAGCACCTCTAAGCTTGATTAGCTACCAACTTTAGCCTGAAGAAAGCACAATATCCTACCTTTGAAAAGAACTCACTTGCCAGTGACTCTGTGAGTTGGTGTCTCCCTCTGGTCTTTTAACGGGACAGACCTGACTTAAATTTGGAAATGGCAGCAGTCCAAGCAAATGCACTCTGTCCAATGCTAGCACAGCCAAGAACTGCCTCTAAAAACAAACCTCAGGAATACGGTCTGTGACCTTTCAAATGTGGGGGTAATTTAACCCCCAGATTAAAAAGACAGAGATGAATTCAAAATTACATGAAACTTAATGATGACGCTCTGATTATTTCTAGTAATAAACAAGTAATTTCTAGTACTGAATCCAGAGTATCCCTAAAGACCAATAATACTAGTCTTTCCACACTCTAGACGAACAAAAAAAGGCAACTTGTGAATCAGTTGCAATTCTCTATTATTGTAATTAGTTTTGGGGCATACACTGATGTTATAATGCACACTCTAAAATGGGTATCATGCTAATTAAAAGAAAACAGGCTTTTAATTTCTTCCCTTAGGATTCTTGAGAACTTTGAGCACAACTGGACTCAAAGTTTCTCATCACAGTCTGCATCAAAACCTGGTATTCACTGTGGAAATGGGTATTGCCTCCAGCAGACCAAATTCACTAAATCCCTTGTAAGCCGTGTTTGACAGGGAGAAAAGTGAGCATTACTTGCATTTTGTATCAGATAAACAGTTTTACTGACCCTGCTGCTTTGGAAAGAAATGGAAATCAAACTTAAAGACATCTAAGCCAGGAAAAAAATAAATCATATAGCACTGTCTGGTAAATCAGTGGTTTAATATAAGCCAATGGGAAATTTGCAGACAATTTCTCTGATGCACAAGATCCCCATAAATGGTAACTTAAGCTTTAAAAAATGCATTCAAAACCCAATGAGAAAAAACAATGATTACATTAATTCAAACAACAGAATTACTGAAATGCCAGTGTGCACTTACATGCTAACATAATCAGCTTTCATTCCAAACTTTATAAACGGTAAATCATGTAAAAAAATATACTAAGGTGATTAGAAACCAGTAAAAGTTCTAAGGAGGAATGCAGGAACTGGACAGAGCTCCTCACTACAATACAGCCATTTCAAACAGAGGACAGAGAAGGGGTTCAGGAGAAGGAATACACTAACCAAACTGGAATTCTCAAAAGAAATGATGGCAACTGGTTTTGTGAAGAGTGACACAGAAGTGCCATGCACCGGTAGCTGGTAGGTCTCGTTGTTCATTGTTGCCAACTACTTACAAGTGCTTGAGGGTTGCTGAGGGGTGGGTAAGTATCAGTCATAATATTTTTAATTAACTTTTCCTAGTGCAGTTTGAACAAGCTACCATCTCTCAAGCATTACTTGAAGCAATGTCTAGGAAAACTATCTGCTGTATTTCAGTAGTTAATTCCAACAATATCCTACTTATGTTTTTACACAACTCTTGTGCAAAACAACCACCTCACCCCATGGCACAGAGAGGGGAGAGAATGTTTCTAGCATGCAAAAACCAGACTGCACTAGAGAAACCATCTTCTCATAAATCTTCCTGCCACTTTTATTCAGTTACGAGCTTCATTTCCAACCCTCCCACTCGAAAATCCTCTATTGGTGTTTGGGGCACAAAGGCGTATCAAAGTGGTGTGACTAGAAAATTAAAACATTTGCTGTGCCAGAGAAAGTATTTTGCAGGCATTTACCAAATCACGAATTACCTAAAACACAGAGTTGACTTACTCTCCCCACCCTGATTTATACGTAAATATCACTGTTACAGCTCTTAAATACATGAACGATGTACTTGAGAGCACTGCACACGGATCAGGGTCAAGTTCACCCAACCTCTCACATTAGCCAAACTTTCATCTCTCAAAGGACAACACCCGCAGCCCCCTCAGCACCTCCCTGTGGGCTCCCTTGCGGAGGTCACGGGCGGCCGGAGGAGGGCACCGCAGGGGGCCAGCGGGGTGCAAGCAGCCCCGCTCGCTGCTGAGCGGCGCCCTGAGAGGGCGGCCGGCAGAAAGGGGCTACCTCCCCGCCGGAACGGGACCGGGAGCGGGGCGGGTGGGGTTAAGGGGAGGGG
>NW_010553966.1:0-17238 GCF_000687285.1 Phaethon lepturus | reverse complement strand
GCAGCCCCGCGCGGGGGGTCGGACTGCCTGTTTGTTACGATGTGCAGAAGATACGTTTGCAGATGCAGTCGGAAATACTGTAGCGTTATCGAGAGACAAAGGCAGTTGATCCCAGATGTCTTTTCCGGTGAAAGGCAACGAGATAAAGGATAGTTTTTTATGTCAGCTATTTGAAAGACAGTTTTATCATAAGTTTTGATCATAATAGTGTTCTGCTCCTCTCTTCCAATCAGGAAAAGACACTGAAGCTGTGAATTCATTTCAGTAAGTTTGTCATTAGTAAGGGATCGATATTTCAGGAAAAAGGAGAAAAGAATTCAAGGTCTTCCTGAAAAATCACATTGTGAAAGATCTGGTGGCAGTGCCCTTTTTTTGGCTTCAGCACCAATATGAAATGAAAGAATAATTTTATTTACACAAATGCTACTGAAAAACCCAAAACAGAAGTAGATAATTTAGGTCCTGGCAACCTTACTGGAAGCTGTAGTCTGTTCAGTCTGCTGAAAATCAGAGCTGGAAAAAGCCATTTTGGACCATCTTTCCCATCAAATCAGGGCAGGATGAGCTGCAGCCTAATGCATTCTCTTTCTTACAGGACAGTAGTTCCCCAAGAGCTCTGTGCAAGCTCCAGTGGTCATTTACGTGGTATCTGCCAGCTTATTTATTTTAACAGGGTAATAGTCTGTCTAGACTGGCAGGTGCTGCCAAAGTTGATTGAAACCAAGTGCCCTGCAGCGATTGTATGAGTAGCAAGTCATATAGCAAAGGGCTAGACTGGAGTTGCAATTGGAGAAGGAAATTCATTGAACTAAGGCTTGACTTTGTTGCTTTGATTGGAATTCTGTTTTCTTAGGTTAACCTAGTGTAATTAGCAACAAAATCACTGTTGATTTAAACCTGCTGATCCACACATTGCACGTTTGATGGCAGTTGGGTGGCTTACTTATGTTGACATGCCTTTGTTCTTGGAAACATTAGAGGGGAGTCTACCCTGAATCAAGGACTTTTGTTTTGGAGACCATACAGGCCTGACTGTTAAATGTTGGTATAATCTTCTAAAAATATGCCTGCTGTTTTTATTAGCACTCAGTCTCCTCTTTTCTTTCTCTTTCTGTGTCAGGCCAGAACTGCAAAGAGCTGGAATCCTTTTAGCATTTTTACACTTCCTTGACAAACATCCTGCTGCTCTGTCACTGCCCTCCTGAAGTGTAGGAGCTCTTTTTCAAGGGGAAAAATGTCTCCAAACTCAAGGAACTATTTGCACTTTTGTTTGGTGACATCTGCTTTACTGCAAGCCTCACTGAATGCAGATCTACAGCCTTTTAACCCTGTTCTCTAGGGCAACAATTTTGTGCTCTAATTCTTCCAGGCTCCTATTTGTCACCTTTTCTCAGGAGTATAAGATGTGGCTTGTCTCTTAAGAAAATCTTTGGTTGCTTACACTAAAAGCAAAGATCTGTGCAGAAATCCCCACAGGGTAACAAAACCATTCCCCAGGGAAAACACCCTTAACTAGTATGAACTGAAAGCTCCTAACTTCACAGTGCCTTTGGCTGGAAGATGTAAATGTTCAAAGGGCTGTGGCATGATTAAAGATTTTCTTGTCTCAGCCTCCACTGCAAGAGTGCGGGCTCTCTTCCCCTCCCTGCTTGCATAGATTGGGTTTATAGGAGTAAATGAAAATAGACTAGGACGTTAGGGGAAGAAACGGAGACCTGGGGTAGCAAACAGAGAAAGAAGGGCTTCTTGAGGCTTTTCCATTCTTTGCCCCTGCAGCTCTGTGCAGATCAGTTGTCTGTGTGCCTTCCAGGCAGTAGGCCCAAGAAGATGATCTTGTTTTTTGCCCCAGTTTTAGTTCTAGTTTGGAACTGGGCTCTGACTCAAAGACCTCAAACTCCTTTCAGAGAACTCTTGCTGACACCTGGTCACTAGTCTCTCAGCTCTTCTCTCTGGAAGAATTTTGCTCTAGGTTCAGTTCACTGCACTCATGGGTTTTTGCACCCTGAGTTGTTTGGGTTTTTTTGTAAGTTAGTTTCTTGTTTTTTCCAGACCCTGCACTGCAGCATTTCCAAGCTCAGTATGAAAACAGTGTAGACTTAGACTGCATTTCTAATGCATGATCATGCTGCAAATCCCTGATCTTTGCAGCTAACCCAAAAGCCAGGGAAGAGGGAGAAATACCTGCTCCTCCTGCAGCTAAAGGTCCTCAAACATACACCGCAACCATTTTAATGGAGCTGAACGCCTCCAGGGGAGACAGTGATGTTTTGTCACACACAGAAATAGAGACGTGACAAAGCTGAGGTACCATTTCCATTGCTTTAACTGCTGAGCGGACAGCTCAGGCCCGGTGTAGAAATACCTCCCACCTGCAGCTTTGCTGATCTCAGGTTATCCAACCCCATCTTTCCCTGCTACCTTCCCTCATTGTGGTAAAAGCAGGTAAGGTCTGAGGGCTGAGCCTTCAGGAGCTGTAAGGCAGCAGGCACATACGCAGAGAAGCGTATAGCTTACCCCTCTTCTGCTTTTTGGTGGGTTAAGAAAGAGTTAAATGACCACAGAGGGAGAGGCTCTGCTATTGTTCAGGCATCCCTGGGTCCAGGGTGGCTGATCTCTATTCCCGGATCTGCCTCTGGCTTCCTGCATGACCTTGGAGCGGTCACTTACCTTTTCTTTTCCTTAGCTTCCAAATTATAACATGGAAATCGTTCTCTTCCTGTGGTGCCTCGTTCCCTGCAGGTTTCAGGGTGGCTGAGATTCTCTGGTGGGAGATGATGGGAGGAGGAGAACACATTTCCACTGGAGAAATATTTACATAGAGGGTAGCAATTTTTGGACATGTTCTTGTTCATTCAGATACAGCGCGGGCTGTGCATATGGTGATATTTGGGGTTTTTTTAGTAGGCAAACCTGTGATGAAAGTCAAATTCCATTTGTCGTTGATGCAGCTGCCCGAGAGCAATGCCAGCTGCAGTGATCCTTTTTTTCACTAGATGGTGCTTTTGATCAAAGATTTGAATGGCAGTTCCTTTCTGCACAGAATTTCCCAATTTTTATTCCCCAGTCTCCATTCCTTCCCCTCTTCTTTCTGTGCTTTAACACTACGGGGGACGCTTAATGATGCTGGATATTGAGCAAGGCTAATCTGGTGATAATACAGACTCCAAGCCACCCGCACCCACCAGCCAGCTTGTCTTCTGGCCTTTGGTTTTTGAAGCGTGTATCAGTGCTGCTGGGCTGTGGCAGAGAATTGAATTCTTTCCGTGTTTTCTATTCCCATAAGGAAAAGGCTTCAAAGAGCAGGTCCCCTCCCCCTCTCTGCTGGTGAAGGGCATTTAGAGAAGTTGGGGAAAAAAAATCCAGCTCTGACAGACGCATTTATTTAACAAACCACTGCCTTTCCCTGCCTTAGCAGAAGATTGGCTGTTTTTTTAAAAAGGCAATCGCTGCGTTTATATCCATCTTTGTATTCAGGAGATGGTTACCTAGTCAAGGTCATTGCTGCTGCATGCCAGTATCAAGCAGCGAGCCAGCCTCCTCTTCCTTGAATGAGCACTGATTTCGGTAAGGCTTCCCCAGGTAAGGAATGGGCATAGGCTTGAATCTGCCAGTGCAAGGTCCCAAGCTTCTGCTGGGTAGAGAAAACCACAAGAACAGCCCTCCCTTTTATAAAGGTAGGAGAGGAGATGAATGAAACTGTAATCAAACAGTTCCTGTGCAGACATGCAGGGGGATCGGCTATGAGCTCGTACAGTATGAGGCACAACAGGGTGTGTGGTGGTGTGCTGTCATCATCCGTGACAGCGTCTGCAGGGCAAATGGGGCTGCCTGCCCCCAGCACCCCGGTCTAGCACACACAGACGATAACCATCCTGTGCTGGCCCCTTCCGAGGGGGCTCTCACCCCTCTGGCACTCGCCCGCGGCCACAACGTTTGTTTGCATTCGTGTGCTCGCACGGCTGCCCGCAGTCTGCTGTGCCCCCGCCTTCGTGCCAGGCTGCCTCGCACTCTGCAAACGTGCGTCCGGACACTCCCATCGGGGAGGCTGCGAGGCTACATCACTTACAGCTCCCTCCCTGTGGAATTTTACGAACGTTAATGAATGGGGCTGGATTGCTGCTATGACGCCAATCAGCCATGCAGAGATTTACAGTCTGAGGCCAAGAGAGATTATGCTTCTGCCTCTGGCACCACACCAGTGACAGCAATTTCATGTGTGTACTGACAAGCCCGCAAGGCCGGTGCCCGCAGCAGCCCTGTCCTCACGTGCTGGATGTTATGCTTACGGCAGTGACGTCCCCACAGCAGGGACACGAGCTATGCTGAACTGCAGTGTGACACAGAACTCCTCTCGGGACTGTGAGCTGACAGTGATTTCTTTGTCATTCCCCTGTTGTCATCTTCCCACTGCACATACATTTGTTCATCATTAGTAAGATATTGCTGATGACTAAACCCTGGGTCTGCATCACAGAGAAAGGATTTGAAGGAGCAGCCCAGAACTGCAGGGTTCAAACTCGTAAGAAGAGTGAGAAGTGGGGACAGTGCATTTCCTCACATCTATTAGATCTGGAGAGCTAACGGCTCTCCCAGTCCCTCCTGGCTGAGAGGGAATTGCATCACTGCGCGTGCAGATATTTTTCCTGAAATCTTCTTGTTTTATTGTTTTCCTCTGATGGAATTTGCCAGCATGTCCCAAATGATGTGGTTCTGAAATTTAAAAGCAACATACCTGTGTGTGGGAGAGAATGAGTGGTTTTCACTTTGCAATATGGCTCTTCCCTCCCTCCTCCCTTTTCCCCACATCCCCATGTGTTATGGAGCCAGCTGCTCCCGGAATAGTTTGGGAATGAAATGTCACCGTTTGAAACTGGTGAGTCACATTTTTTGAAAAGGCGGGTGGGGGGAGAATATGAAATCTTGTGGTGTGGCAGAGCATCTCCTGGTGAGTACAGAGAGATTTTTAAAACCACAGACTCCCTGATGATGGAGTTGAGGGGCTTTGAATAAAGGCTGTTGGGTGTGTCCATGCTGCTTTTTGCAGGAGGATCTCAAAACCCTCTGCAAACTTTAACTGTGTTCCTTAATGTGCCCACTGCAGCTGGATCCTGGTGCCTCCTCCAACAGGACTGGGTTGTATCTGTCTGACAACACACCTACAGTGACTCTCTTAATTAAGTCTCTCCGCACTGCTGGGAGGGATGTAATTACAGTGAGACCTGACTTAAGCAAACCACTCGAGGGACTAACAAAAAAAAAATTCTTTACCAGAGCAGCAAGGAACAGAATTTTCCTGAATATATTTTTGGGGAAGTTTATTAAACAAAGGGGGTTATGCTGCTTTCTTCTCCGTGTATCCCAATATTAGGATGATGCCTTTAATATACTGTGCGTTAACATAATCATGGGGGTTTTTTCCTTCTAAAAGGATACTTGAGATCTTCTGTCATTTAGCAGAGATTGCTATAAAAAAGTGTCAATTAGTGCAAATGGTGGCAATGGTCTTGTGAAATCAGCTATTGTTTATCAGGAGCTGAGTAGTTGTCCCTCCCTGCCCAACCCCTGTCCAGTGGTAAAAATATTTAGTCAAAGGGCAACATTCAGGATTCCTGCTCTAGGGCATTACCACCACCCATTTGCAGGACTCTACCCAGCAGCTCTACCTAGTAGGTACCAAGAGAACTAAAGTACCACAGTAGTTGCAATGATAATGGTGTCTGCCAAGGAGCTCTAACAGTTCCAGGACTGATTTTCGATGTCGCTGCCCCAGCCCGCTGTCAGGGGTCTCTGTTCAGTACTTAACGTAGCAGGCTGGACTGTCACCATTCACAGCCCAGCCTATTAATCTAAATGGCCAACGATTTCAGGTTGTATTAATATTCCAAGCACTGAACTGAAGTGGCCATGGAGAAGACATGCCACCCATTTTGCAGCCTCTGCTTCAACAGTAATGATCTCCAGCTGAAGGACAGGAAGAAGCTGGGAATAGTAATATCATAAATATGGGCTAGCAGCACTCCCCTCGAGTCCACCTTCAGTGGCATTCTGAATACATGCTGTGAGTAAAACTCCCAAATTGTAAGCCAAGCTATGCAGCTAACTTGGTGGGGATTTTGCAAGCATAAGCCCTAGGGGCTTTGATGCCATCTCTGTCTGTTTTGTTTGGAAGACTGAGCTAGTAGCAAGATTTTATAAAGTGTGCGTTTCTATCTCAAATTTTAGATAGTGTTAGCTAGGAACACACATATTCTGTCGTCACTGGGTATGACAAAAATAATCTCTGGCTGCAGAAATTTGCTGCAGAGCCTAAGATTTTATTTAAGACAAAACAAAACTAACTCTACTTCATGGCCTCAGAGACAACCCTGAGAGTTAAAACCTGGGTGCTATTCCACATGTCTTTTTCTCAGCAGCAAAGCCTGCTTATCTGTCCCACTCTTCTGTGTTGTGTTGTTGCCCTTTTTTCTTAACTCAGGCTGGGGCAGTGATTTGGCCTACACTGCGGGTCTGCAAAAAGTTGAACCAGCAACACTGCAGGAGTTGAGTGGCAGCGGCGACGCAGGAGCAAGCCAAGGAAGCAGGTAAGAAAAGGGTCTCCCCGCAGGTACCTGCTACACCATCAACTGTGGACTTTCAGGTATTCCAAACCAGTAACTCAAAGAGATGTGAATGCCAGTGGATCATCAGTTCTGAAACATAGTGACAGTATTTTTGTGCTTGATATGTCTTCTCAGCCTCTCTTTCTTCTAGCATAGGTGTCTGCCTGGTATGTTTACCTCCCCAGATCCCTAATGGGGATTCCCTTTAGCTTATAGTTTCCTGCAGATGACTCCCAAGATAATGCTGGGCATAATCAGTACAAATATGCCCTGTTGAAAAGTAGCTTATTTCTTAGAATTAGGTTAGTGTCATTTCAAATTGAGTAACATCAGGTTAATTTACTGAGTATGCAACTCACTGAATTCAGTAAGCATTTGAAGTCTCAAAGATAAGTGATGATTTCTTGAAAACTTAGTGGACTTTTGCCCAAATCAAATGATTTTGCCTCATCACCTACTGTGGGATTTCCCAGGCTGCCAGAGACCACACGTCCTCACCCTCTTAGACCTTGGCAAAACTGATACATAATGTGTGGAAGTCTTCCTAACATGAACAAGCATTTCATTCTGAAAGGCCAAGATTACTACTGATTTGTTTTTTGCGAAAAAAAAAAGGACAACCGAAATGACGTTGGACATTCATTAGCGAAGCATTGTCAGAACACAATAGAAGAACAGACAAAAGCCAGTCCAGATTCTGTGGTATTTCCTAAAGGGCTCCCTCTGGCACATGGCTATTCCCTGCCAATCCCTTTGTATTGTTTTTGATAATGAATAGAAGCTGAACAGATGATTGTTGCATTGTCCACTAAGTGATTCATTTACATTAAATAGTGCTCCAAAAGTAGGCTTTGGGTGGACTTTTTTAGTCACTTCAGTTATTTATTTGTACAGTTTAATTACCATCTTTTAACTCTCCACTGTACATTATTATTTCCTGATTGCTTCAGCTAAATTACACGGGGTGTAACTCCTCTGTAGTCAGTGGTCCAACAAGCCCTGACATAAGAAGCAGCATCTCTGCATTTTCAAAGGTACTTAATTTTGAATAGCCACCTCTAGAAAACTGCTCTTGATTTGGGAAGGTGCTGAGGTTCTTAAGCATCTGCAAGTCCCTAATGTCCTTGGTCCCTACCTCTGAAAGTTGGGCTATGAAGCACAAACTTTGCTGCATAAACCGTCACAGTTTCATTGATTTCCTCATTAATCTCTCAACTCCTGCTGCATGTCTGCACCAAAGTTTCTCTATTAACCCAGGGCTTCCATTACAATTTCAGGCTTTTCTTACAAAGGTCAAAAGTTTTGTTTTGTTTTGCAGGATGTGACAGATGTGATGTGCTTGAGGGCATATTGACAGTACTGCAGTTAGAAGAACTTCAGTGTAAGAAGCTATTTAGCCCCAAATCCACATCCAGAACTGCAGGTCTGCTAATTTGGATGTACTAATGGGTGGGGGAGAATGACAAGTACTGAGAGGCTTTTTGATCGTTCAAGAACCTAAGGAAATCAACACTCCAGGCCTTTCCATCTCCTGTTGACTGAGAAGTTGCATGGCTTTGCATTTGCTGAATAGCTGTAGTTACATCTCAAAAGCTCTGATTTCCTAGTTATTTTCTGTTCCTCATTCGATGTACCACAAACAGGGGTTCAGTGTGGACTTTTGGTTCTGCCTGTGTGAGAAAGCGGAATCTGGGGCAAGGCAAATAGCGATGCAGAGAGGGGAAGGGAACAGTCCTAATACTGTTGAGTTGTTCATGTAATATGGCCCCGGTTTAAATCTCCCAGGGCAGAGCAAAGCAGCCTTTGCAGTCTTTTGTGACATTTTCTCAGTCCCTTCTCCATCCCGTTAGGAAAAATTAAATCACCAATCCTGTGCCTAGATATAAAAGAAAGAACAAAGGTTTGTTTTGAAGAGTTTATATACCTGTACCTGCCAAGATGAGGCAAGAAAAAGATTGAGTCTTTGCAACCAGTGTCCTATCAACTCAAGCCAAATGAACAGGGAGGACAAGTACGCTCCAGTAGCACTGTAGCCATCCAACTGTGAAAGACATTGCACTACAGCTCTTTGCCATTCTCTGCTGCTCTAGCTAGAGAACCTGGGCAGAAGCTGCTGCATAGCTACCTAAAGTTTAGGCTACTGTGTGTGTTACATTTCTGTTACCCTGCTTCAGAAACTGCCTTTGCATGGTCTGTGATTAAAGCAAACTAGCCACCCCTTAGGATCTCCCTGAGCTTTAGCCTTCTTTCGGGTATATACGGCATCTTCACAAACCCAGATAAAACTCAGCAGACACACAAATAAAACCAGCCCTCCCTCTGCCTAAAACCACAATGTATTGCTAGGGTTTGCCCCACTGCCTTCCACTTTAACTCTCCAGCATTGCTCTCCTCGTATTCTTGCTCTCCCAGGAGCCCACATCACTCTGTGTTTAGTGGCAGGCGATGAAATCAAACCGTGCATTAGCAGCTCTATAATAGCTTTGTGCAGTGGAACCCAGCTTCCTTCATTAATCCAGAAAATGAGAGTTGTTTTCGTACATTTGAGAAGCTAATTATTTAAGTGCTGGGAATTAAAGCTCATCAGATACTGGAGACTGATTTTGGTTTTGCTTCCCAGGGGATGGAGCGAGATGGAAGGAAGCTGGTTTTGCACAGGTGTGCAGTATGGAAACTCACCAGTACTTGAACCAGGGAACAACAGTGTGCAGATCCTTGTCTACCTTAAGCATCAAAGCCCCTCTCTCTGTGTGTCCCTTTTCTTCCGGACATCATCTGATGATTCTTCCCATTCAAATAGGTTTTGTAAGTCACCACTAATCAAATAACTATAGCTTTATTTTTTTCTGCCACAAAAAGATGTACCCCACTTGTGGCTGACCTAGCCTCCATATTTTCCAATAAAACAATAATGTCTTGTCTCAGCTGGGTTTTTAGCGAGGGAAACCAGCTCACATCACTTGTCCTTCTATAGGCAGTTATCCTTCAGCCTTACCTTTGATCACCGTATGCAGAGAAGGGTTTAGATAGAACAGCTGCTATCTAACCTAGCAAGGGACCTTCCACTGGCTTGGGAAACAGAGGATGAATTGAGTGAAAACCCCCCATGTCTGTGGGAAACCACAGACGAGGACAGATCCGTTGTTACAAAGTTTTTACAACAGAGTGACTTTCAACAGTAGATGGGTGCTTTTGACATTCTTCCCAGAAAATGATAGAGAATCCATTGATGCTATTACCAATCACTATATGCTAAAGAACATAGGATTTGGTTCCGATAGTGTCACTGGATGGATCCAATCTTTATTACAAGCAGCTTGCCAAGAACAAATTTTTCATTTTTATTGAGATAGCCAATGTCCTGTGTTTTCTTCAGAGACTAAGGGAGGGATTTTTTCTGCGTGTTCAGTTGAAGCCAGATGTTAAAGTATTGTCTGGATGTAATTGACTTGACAAATAGCAGGAGTGACATTTTAGCTCCATTTAAGTCAGTGGCAAAATTCCTGTTGAGTTCAACTGGGGCCAAGATTTCATCTTGTGACAGTGCTGATGGGAAATCTAACAAATGATCTTCAGAAAAATAAGTACAGGCGTTCTGTTTTTCTAGGACTCTCTTCAACCTATGGGTCATGAATCCTTGGAATTCATGCACTACTTTGAAGAAGTCTGAAAAAGATCACAAAGACAAGGAAGCTTATTGTCAGAAGATTTAAATCAACTATACAGGGTCCATGATTCCAAGGGAAAACTTCAGGACTCGATCACAAAGTTCTAAGTTGGCTCAATCCATTGATATCTTCCTGTATTTGTACGCCTTGGACTAACAAGCATCCTTCTGGCAGGACCTGTGCAGCTGAACTAACCTTTTGACACTGAATGTTGTGGATTCACATGGCAGCGCTGTCTCCTTATACTAGGATGGAGCCACGTGGAAACCTCTAATCTGGCACCTATCAGGTGCTGTTACCAATGGATTGGGCTTAAACCAAAAACTTTGTTTTAGAGAAGCTGGACTAGCTGGGACTATACAACCAATTTGGTTTTGTAGCAAGGTCAGTACTTTGTCCATGAGATAAATGAGCAGGTACACAATGTTCTCCCTACAGACTGCAAGGTGCCTGAAATATCTCACACTAATTTTATGGGGAACTAAAGGCAATCAGCTTCTGGAAGAATCATTCAACAGATTCTACCTATGATATCTCCAGAGGTTTAAGACCTGTTGTCAGGCATACAACGATGATGTGCTTTAAAGGTGTTGGATTAAGTAATGGCACTACTACTTGGATGAAATTTTGTAATGCTTAGATGAAAAAAGGCTTGAGTGAGGAAAAAAAATCACTAAAGATTTTAAAATAATTTTAAAATGTTTAAAGTGTTCTGTTTAAGGTTTCAAAATTTGAAATTTGAAACTGTAAGCACAGTTCTGTAAGTTCTTTCCTGGTAGATTGTAGGAGAATTTGTTTTTTTTAGAGTATCTGAAAAAATGCAGGGGAGGTACTGAGGAATCTTCTGCAGTACTATGTACTGGTTATTAGCATGGAGGGTCCTTGTGCTTGCAGAAGGAAATAGACTCTTTGTGCCAAGAAAATGCCATAACTGGATCAAGCATTTTAGCCATATGCACAGGCTAACTTCTATCTTACTACAAGATGGAATGGGGCTTATATCTGGAGACCTGGGTCCAGGGGAAGCCAGAAAGGAGTGACTGCTAAAGTCCAGCATCTACCACTGAATACCCAAGCTGTGCTTCTCTCCTCTTTATATGGAGGCATGCCTACTTAGGAGTCTGCTTTGATTGCTCTACAGGATGACCCTTAAGGAGTACTACTTTATGGCAACATATTCCTGAGTTCCTTTTTCAGTTCTACTAAGCATGTGCAGAATTAAGAACGTTGCAAGCTATTCAGTCCTTGAGTTTCAAACCAACAAGCAATGCAAACTCCTGAATAGTCCCTTTCAAATCCATTTTTGGAACCAGGGTCTTCAGTCTCTTGTAGGTTCAGACTTAAGACAGCTTGACTTGTAATCCAAGTTTTTGTGAGGAATCCTAGCTAAATCCTTGATGTTGCTCATACAGCTGATCTAAGGGAAAGGTTCATGTTTATCTGAGAGCTAAATTGGACATTTTAACATATATTATGTGTCAAAGAATGCCCAAATGATAAGGTAACAATTGATTCATGGCTACCCAGCAAAGTCAAGAAGTGCCACCTTGGGATGACATGGATCGAGGATAGAGTTACTTTGCTTTTCCGTGTGACGAACTTTGCTTCTTCCCAGCTGAGCTATCATGTAACGTAGATGACTCTCTGGAGGAAGAGTTTGCTGCACATTTGCAGTATGTTTTAGCTACTATCAACATTTATATTCCATTGTCATTTGGGAGTAAGCACTAATTAGCATAATCATCAATGCTTTAAAATTAAAAATTCCTCCAAGAGACACAGTAGGGATTGAAACTGTTTCCTGCCCCCAGAGGCAAATCCTTTCCCAAGCTATCTGCTGCACCAAAAGGTTTTTATTCTAGAAACACTCCCAAGCTATGCCCAGGAGTAAATTAAACTACAGCAAACTTGTAAACTCTCATGTGTGTATGTGTGTAGCAAGCAGGCCCTGTTTTGACAATTACTACCTGACAAAACGTCAATATTTTTTGCTCCTATTTTGTTTTGACTACTGCTCTGTGCTGCTGTGTCACCTTTACTGTGTGGGCTGGAACAATCACAAGTGTTTGTTGAGTTTGAAGTTTTTATACTTTACAGGAAAGATTCTGGTGTTTTCTCAAGATAGAAAGCAAAGGGTTTAATGACACTGCCCCCTTCTAGAGCTTGCCTCAAGCTCCCCAAGTCAGGAGCTGGCTTTAAAAAAATCTCAAGAGACATTCTTTTCTACACTATTTTAGAGTGGATTTTTATTCTGGTTTCAAAATTATTCACTGACAACAAGAACCTCAGATTGGATTTCTGGCTTAAAAAGACTCCTCTTTATGGAGAATAAGGTGCCAGGAAAACCTTGGGGAAACTTCAAGTTTGAAAGGTAATGTTCATACCTTGGAAATGTCCCCTAAGAGTTGATCTTTAAGTTTCTACACTCCTGCCTTTTGGAAGTGACAGCTGGCCTCAGCTCCCATTGATAGCAGGTGTAGTCAAGGATGAGTGTCCTGCACGTGGCTTCATTGTGCCTCTAGTAATGCTTCTTCACATCCTCAGCAGGTCTTTAAGCTGTGGGCCATGAAACCTCAGGAAACAGGAATAGTTAAATGCTGTAATTGTTCTTGAACTGGGCAGAGAGAAAAAGTACTGTTTTTCCAAAGGAAATATTTCTTTGAGAGGGAAACACTAACAAATGCAGGTATTTCTTAAAAGAAAACAATTGTCTTTATAAATTCACAATTATTGTTATTTCTGCAGAAGACAAATAGCACCACACCCTACACTGAGTAAATATGGGGACTCTGCAAGAAAGAGTGGCACAGAAATCTCCATGGAAATTTCAGAATCTGCAGGGCATTGAACATATGTATTGTCTTTTTGGTATCCTATTTTTTCAGAGAGATGGACTTAAATTTCATTGGCAGAAATTCTCTCTTTTATCTTTATCTCCTGTTTTGATATGGTAGTCATGGAGAAAAGCCCAAGATTAGTAACAGTAGGTTGTTGCAGAGTAAGAATAACTCTCTACTTGGATTTAGACTGTAATAATATCATGGGGCTTTGTTTAACTGGAAGATACTCGGATTGCATAGAATAAATACTAAGTGCTGTTGGGACATTAACCACCCATCCCATCGAGTTCCATCCTCCTTGAACTAAATGCTGGTAATCTTTAACGTCCATCTGTTCTGAGGGATGTTTAGGTGGCTTTCAGAGGGTAGGGGGTGGCTCTCTATGCCTGTTGCTTTTGGAAACAATGGTTAGTTCTCTTGAAGGTCAATGCGTTTATATTTGTGCCCTGCTACAGACATCAGGGCACTCAGACCCTTGGAACTTGACTCCATTTGGCTAAGAATGAATGAAATGGGCCATATTCTGAAGCTGAGATGCCTTGAGCACCACAAGAAGGCCAACTTCAAAAATAATACTTTAACAGCAGTGTCTAGCAATGAGTTTCCAGGTTCCCTTTGGAAGTCCGTAGTGAGAAACTTTAGAGAAATGAAGGGAGTGGTGATTCTTTTCTCAGGGAACCTAGGGAGACACTGAATGCCTTTGGTGGTGACATGGGCTAAGAAAGTGAGGCAATGGTAGGACAAAGACACCACAACTTGCTCTCGTTTGCTATTGGCAAAGCAGCCTATGGGTAGTATTAGTGAATGCTTAACCATAAAGTTATAGTTTCCCAAATATAGCTGATATACATGCTGTCTGGTGTACTACTTGATTTGCCTCTCCTCAGCACCTCAGCACGTAGCCTCATGAACGTTTTGCAGCTTTTCTTTAGAAAACTATTCTGCATTTTATAGGAACATACAAACTAGAGCTCTTGCAGCAGATTTAGGAAGAAAGGAATTTACATTGCCTTTGTGGGATGGCACTGTAGAATGAGAGAGAGTGACAGAGAGAGATCATATTGTTACGTCCTACCAGTCAATGTGCTTTTACAACATATATCTTGTTTCCAAATGGTCACAGCTGATGCCCTGTTTTGGTTCATGGTGATGGAAACTAGGTGTGGATGACTAGCTCATTTTAAGGCTACAGAGAAAAAGGCAGATTGTCAGAGACCAAGGTCTGCTTGAAGACTGGCTTCTGAATTAACACTAATCGGTAGCTTCCTTTGATGGCCCTCTTGTATCTGGATGAGAAAGATGCAAGAAAACCCATTACTACTTAATTTTAGTGGGTGATGTCAGAACACCATCATGACTTATGTGAAGATAAAAGTTTGATTAGTAAATATGAAAGATCTGTATTATCTTGCTGTTTTTTCATTGCTAAAGATCTGGTAGATGTTAAGATCAAGGTTATTAAAAACAGTTTATGGCATTTCTTAGGTGAGGCACTCTTTTGAATATGTCTGCTGTACATTTGGTGTTAAAATCAGAGTGATATTAAAGTGTATGGCTGATCATGCTATGTAAGAAATTTCTTTGGTATTGTCTTTGGGAAGACAGGACAAGTGTGCAGCATTTAGAGTACAATTCTGAAGTCAATAAGTCAACAATGAAGTCAACATTGACTTTAGTGGAAGTAGAAAAGGATCATTACCAAACCCACGAGGCTGTTTTTTAACATTGGGAGAGCCTTCTCAGATCCAGAAAGGTTTCACTTTAGCTCAGTTATTACTATTTATTATAATACCTCATAATCCCCAACAATCCTCACTGGTCAAATGCAAAAAAACCCCAAACAACAAAAAAATAAGTCCCTGCCCCAAACAGCTCAGGCGCTAGGACAAGGTAAGAGGGAGGTTTTGAGAGCAGCAGAGTTCAGGGAAACAACCTACTAATCCTCAGGTAGACATTGGTATTGATATGTAACTAGTTCAGTGAGCCTCAGCTTCTTTGAGCACACTGTAAACCAAGGAGACTAACAAGGGGTTCAAAGGAAGGAAAGAGGAAGCTACGAAGGTATCATCAGGGAGCTCATCCCAAGCATCGGAGACAGTATAACTTAATTGATTCATACTGTTTCTTATGTTTATAAAAGAGCCGTTTGGACTGTGGGGAATGAGTGTCTCAGCAAGACGTCCAGCCATTCCTTGCTGTGGGAAATGCTCAACACTGGGGTCATTAAACTGTATTATTAACATCAGGAAGGTGTCACATGTGCAGGGATCTTCTCACACAGAAAGGACAAAGGCTCAGAAGTCCTGTTATAGTCTCTCTGATGCGTTAGGGTGAATAGGTGGTGCGAGAGCTGCAACACTCGAGTGACTCTGCTTGGAAGCTTTATGCCGCAGAGCCATGGGTAAAAGTGTCTCTGAGGGTGACGGGTTAACGTGTGGGAAGTATGTGCAGCACCGGTTCTTGTTACCTTTTCAAGAAGAGGTGTAGGTTGCACGCTGGCTATGATGACTTAATAGGTCTAATGATTATGTAGGGTCAAAGAGAGGGTGCAGCCTCACTCCAGATTTTGCATGTAAACTTCTGAAACTGCTTCTCTAGCAGTGCAGCTAGCAAGCTCTCCCAGCTTGTGTACACAGCAAGGTAACCGGGCCCTTTCCTGTCTCTTGGCATCTTTTTTTTTCTGCTGTGGTAGAATTCTAGTTTTATTGCTGGAGCCGTAATCCCCAGACTGCATGGAAGAGGGATTTCATTGAGAGGCTAACAAGCAGTATGAGCCAGGCAGACTGAACAATCCACGTTACCATTACAGGAGGCCTCCCATATGGCACACAGCTACGCTGGCAGGACAGCGTGGCCTGCTGCTGCTTCACAGTCTGAGGGTATAAACTCAGGTCTTTCACCAGCCCTATGTTCCCTACTTGCTTTGCCACCAAACCTTATGGTTATACATGAATCATGAAAAATGTCTCTTCTACTACCAGATACCCTGCGTTCTTTTTAAAATGGCAGCACCTCTAAAGAAAACGGAAAGTGATTCTGTCCTCAAATGATAGTTGCAATTGTCTTTGATTTCTGCGAGTTGCAGCAGGCCAGGGAACTGGACAGGGCCTTATAAAAATCTGCCAGGTGAAAACTTCAAGGTTATACCTCCTGAATAAGCATGTAAAGAGCATGTATTGAAAAACGGATTGATAAAATAACACAGTGGTTCTCAACAACTACCTTCCTTGATGCACAGTCCTTCCAGGGTTTGTCTAAGATGTCTTTGATTTCTGCGAGTTGCAGCAGGCCAGGGAACTGGACAGGGCCTTATAAAAATCTGCCAGGTGAAAACTTCAAGGTTATACCTCCTGAATAAGCATGTAAAGAGCATGTATTGAAAAACGGATTGATAAAATAACACAGTGGTTCTCAACAACTACCTTCCTTGATGCACAGTCCTTCCAGGGTTTGTCTAAGACCCTAGCCTCTGGAAAGCCTCCTACCTCTCTGTTCAGAAATCACAGCAAAATTCCCATCCTTTTCCTCTTGCCTCACTCCACCATTATGTAACCCTATAGTGTGTGGCACGCAAGCTAAGAATGATGTAGTGATACGGAATTTTTTCACCGTCTTATTTCCTTGTACAGTTGCTTATAGGAAAAAGCTGAAGTAATACCAGTTCTGGTTATACACGACTTTTCGATTTTCCCTGTGGAAACACCAGGGGAGAAGGATGGCAGTATAGAGGGACCATATATGGTCCTCAGGATAAATAGGAGCATTGCACCGGATCTTCTGCCCAGACCCGAACGCTCCCGATGCTCGGCGAGGCCTGTTACACCCAGACCTGCCCCCACAACGCCGCACTCGGCTTTTTGAATCTGCCAACGATAAGGAGCGGAAAGGGCCTGCCTCTCGTGTTGATTCTGTCCCGCAATACCAGCTGACCTAACCGGAGCCCGCTCTGGCATTACCGGAGCCACCCCCGGGCGGGAGCCCTGAGCAGCGCCGAGGCCGTTAACAGCCGTCAGCACAGCCGCCCGGCGCAGAGGCCAAGGCTCGACAGGGCCTCTGCCAAGCACACAGAGGCACAGGCGGGAAGGCAGCCCTGCTCCGGGAGCGGGAGCCCTGCCCCCGGGAGCGGCCGGG
>NW_010553965.1:0-3156 GCF_000687285.1 Phaethon lepturus | reverse complement strand
AACCTTAGTGATTCTGTGATTCTGTGAGATATCAATATTCACTTCTTCTTTATCTAATAAAATAAATCCGTAATGATGAATACTATCTTTCCCATTTTCTAACACCAGTGTGGTGAAGATAGCTATAATTCTCCCAGTAATAGGCATGTCTAGTAGTCATGTTAGAACAAATTTTTACATCAGGTATGAAGCCTGATTTTTGCTTTTAAAATGAAAGTGTATTTTGCCAGCTATCGCTTGTTTTTGGGAAAGCAGACTGTGTTTTTTCATCCTACAGTCACAACATGACATGGTAAAAAGGCATGTGGATAATGTAAAACAAGTCTCCCCATCAGTTTATTTGGTAAAGATGATTAACCAATATTTTATTTCACATGGATAAATTGCTGGTTTTAATGTAAATTAGAAACATTAATGATTAAAGATGAACAATTAAAAAAAATCCATTTAGGCTACTAATTTTGTATGCAGTGAAGTGGAGACATAGCATTTTTTTTTCTTGTTGGAAGGTAACACAGAAAGTAAGTCTGTATTGTGTTAATTTTAATATGGAGGACTGATTTATTTTTGTTTGTATGATATGAACAGGAAAATAATAAGTGAGTCAATGCAATTACATTTTTTCATAGACTATTTAATCATATAAATGACAGAATGGAAAATAAGTTTTCTACATTAAACATTACTCATGGGCAGATCTTGTTAAGGATTAAATATGTGATATGGTCTGCATAATCAAAGAATCATAGAATAGTTTGGGTTGGAAAGGATCTTTAAAGATCACCTAGTCCAACACCCCTGCAATGGGCAGGGACATCTTCAACTAGATCAGGTTGCTCAGAGTCCTGTCCAACCTGACCTTGAATGTTTCCAGGTTGGGGCATCTACCACCTCTCAAGGCAACCTGTGTTTCACCACCTTCATTGTCAAAAATTTCTTCCTTATACCTAGTCTAAATCAACTGCCGTTCAGTTAAAAACCATTACCCCTTGTCCAATTGCTACAGGCCGTGCTAAAAAGTTTATCCCCTTTCCTCTTACAAGCCCCCTTTAAGTATTGAAAGGCCACAATAGGTCTCCGTGGAGCCTTCTCTTCTCCAGGCTGAAGAACCCCAACTCTCTCAGCCTTTCTTCATAGGAGGGAGGCATCTCATTAGGTCTCATAGACATATGTATGTTCAGATTCCTCAGGTGGTCTTGAACCTGATCTTCTATTACAGTGGGAGGGACTTTGCTGCTACTCCAGTCCCCATCTTGTGGGTCATCCACTCAAGAGGTGTGGGGAGATTGCCAGTGAAGACTGAGGCAAAGAAGTCATTGAGTACCTCAGCCTTCTCTTCATCTGTTGTAACCAGTCTGCCAGTCTTGCTCATTGGGCAGGGGTACACTCTCTTTGACCTTCGTTTTCTGGCTGACATACCTGTAGAAGCCCTTCTTATTTTGCATCCTGTGCCAAGTTCAGCTCCAGCCATGCCTTGGCCCTCCCGACCCCATCCCTGCACAACCAGGCAGCGTCCCTGTGCTCATCTCAGGACACCTGTCCCTGCTTCCACTGCTTGTGCATTTTCTTCTTGCCCTTTACTTTGCCCAGCAGGTCTTGTCTCAGCCATGCCAGTCTCTTGCCTTCCTTTCCTGATTTCTTGCACCTGAGGATCCTGTTGACTAACTGCTTGCAGAGCTGGAAGTTTGTTTTCCCAAAATTCAGACTCCTGACTTTACTCTTTGCCTGCCCCATATCCCTCAGGACTGCAAACTCCACCAGTGCATGATCACTGCAGCTCAGGCTGCCTCCAGTCTTGATGTCACCAATTAGCTCACATGCATTGGTGAACAACAGGTCCAGTATGGCATCCCCTCTGGCAAGGCTGTCTATTACCAGCATAGGCAGTTATTCTCTATGCACTCTAGGAGTCTCCTGGATTGCATACAACTCACCATGCTACTTCTCCAGCAGATGTTGGGGTGTTTGAAGTCTCCCAGCAGGATGAGAGCCTGCAAGTGGGATGCCTCCCATAGCTGGAGTAAGAAGGCTTTGTCAATAGGCTCCCCTTGATCAGGTGGCCTGTAATAGACACCAACCACAAGGTTCCCTTTGTTGTCTTGGTCTCTGATTCTTACCCATAAGCTTTCAAACTGCTTCATGGTTATTCTTCAGAGACAGCTCTTGACACTCCATCCATTTCTTCACATAGAGAGCAACGCCTCTGCCCTTCCTTCCTCTCCTGTCCCTTCTGAACAGCCTCTAGCCATCGATAGCTGCAATCCTGTCATGGGATTTGTCCCACCAAGTTTCAGTAATGGCAACAAAGTTGTAGCTTTTGAGCAGCACGGTGGCTTCCAGCTCCTCCTCTTTGTTGTCCATGCTGCATGCATTGGTGTAGAGGCACTTCAGGTGGGATGTCGGCCATGTCACCCTCTTAGAGGAACACCCCTTAGTTCCTTTGAAGTATTTCACTGGTGTTTTCCTGTTGACTCATATTACCTCAGGAGCCCCTGGCTCATCTCCGTAAGACTTCAGGTGTGCTGCAGTGTAGCCAGCACTTCTCAGAGGAACAGGCTGAGGGTCCTTGATAACACCCCATTCCTTTAACCTTGGCATGTCATCCCACAGGTTGTCACAGGCAAGGCAAGCCAGGTGCCATGTAGGCCATCCCATTCATAACACCAGTCAAAAGCCACATATTAATAGACTGGGCCCATCTGTTTCTTCCAGTGTTGCTACCCACAACTAGCAGAAGGGAGGAAAAAATAACCTGTGCTCCAGATTCCCTAACCAATGTTCCCAAGGCCCTGAAGTCCCTTTTGATTGCCCTTAGACTATCCTTTGCAGCTTCATCGCCACCCACATGGAAGAGAAGTAAAGGGTAATAGTTCGAGGGCTGTACAAGTCTAGGAAGGTTACTACCAGTGTCCTTAACCTGGGCCCCAGGGAGGCAGCAGACTTCCCTAAAAGGAGGGTCTGTCCAGCATATTGTATCTTCTCTTCCACTCAGAAGTGAGTCGCCTGCTACTATAACCCGTCTTTTCTTCCTTGTGGAGGTGGTCATGATGCGGGGGCTAGGCCTTTCTGACCTTGGCAACCCCTCCAGTGTAGCTGGACAGTCATCCACATCATCCATGGACTGGTCTTCTGCGGGAGAAGGATGGACTTCACAAC
>NW_010553964.1:4774-9719 GCF_000687285.1 Phaethon lepturus | reverse complement strand
CTTCCACCTGGTGTGCAGAGAGCCGAAAAACGCACAAAGTCGAGCTACTTGCTTTTACTACAAATCTGCGCAGAGGTCCAAAAGCACAGCTCGGGTAACGCCTCGGCTCCCACCAGCCCCCCCAGCACCGAACCGGCGGGCGTTAGGCACCCCACAGCTTGCTCTCGGGGGCTGAGCGCAGCTCCGGGAACACGTCCCATTACTTCGCTTAAAGCCGCAGCAGGAAAGGCACCAGCTACTTTTCCACATAAATTACCGTCACTGTTCTGCTTGCCAAGGACAGGGGGTCGTATTTGTAACCACAGTGAGTGCAACTGTTGTAAAATCTGGCCGTTTGCCGTGCGTGCTCCCTGATGAAAATACCTTCCACCACTCTCCTCTGCCCCTGGCAGGTTTTTACAGGTGGGCTGTAAGTCAACCCCATTGCCAAAACGAGGCTGTTACAAAAATGCAGAAATGAGGTCGCTAGCAAGAAAGGCTACAATAAAAGCAAAAAAATCTGCTTTGTAACTGCATCCAGGCTGGACGGGTTTGCTTGCAGCCATCGGTAACCCTGGGGACCCTCCAGCCCCCACACTGTGAGCAGTGCTGCAGCCACCCCCTGTCCCATGGGTTTCATCACTGCACCCAGTGTAACCTTGACTCTGCAGAGGATGAAGAGAGGAGGAAAATGTGGTGCTCAGTGGGAGCCATCTTAGTTCAAGGCCTCCTGCACATGCTGGGGACTCCGTAGGAGAGAAGATGCTCGCCAGGCTGCAGGGTGCTCAGGACCGGGCCCTTAAAGATGCACAGGCTGGGCCCTACAGCCACATCCCGCTGGTAAGGGAGAACTATGTGGGCACGGGGCCAGCTCATGAAGCCAGTCCCTGGGCCTCAGTCTGCATGCATTTTTCCAGAGGAAAAAAACTGCAGCCAGCAGCTACGCTGCCCCTCCTCCTTCCTCTCCCTCAGTCCACACCAGGGCCATGGCCCGCAGAGCTTTACCCACAAACTGCCAAATATTTGCTGCTGTGTGTAGCGAGCAAACATGAGCCAGGCTTTTACTAAACCACCTGGGTCTCCCGCACTATTCATGTATTTCCAGGGGAAGCATGAAGCAAAAACAGGATGAGAGAAATGTAGAATAATTCAGAGGGGGAAGAGGCTTTTGGAGGTCTCTAGTCTAACCCCCTGCCAAAAGCAAGTCCAGCTTCAAAGCTAGAGCAGCTTGCTTAGGGAATGTCCCGCTGGGTTTTGAGTATCTCCAAGAAAGAAGCAGCACAGCCTTCCTGGGCAGTCCGTGCTAGTGCTGACCACCCCGGAGCTGAAAGGTTTATTCATGATATCCAAGCAGAATTTCCTCATTGCAGTTTGCCCCTTGCTCTTTCACTGTGCACATCTGGAAAGGGTCTGGCTCCCTCTTCTCCCTCACCATTCTCCAGGCTGAGCAATTCCAGCTCCCCTGCAGCACCGAATCCTGCAGCCAGACCCAGCCAGCAACTGCTGCCCTCTGCGGCTCACTCCACACTGCAGAGTCTGTCTCCTACATCTCTGGAGTAAAATAAAGGGCATAACACAGCACAGCAAAACTTGCAATCCAACAGAAGAGAAGTTCTGTCCTGCAACCAGCATCCCAGCATTGGGAAGGGTCGTTAGATGGGGCTGGGACTGCAAGCCTGTCCCTGAGGAGGGACGGGAGACAGGTCAGGGGGAGGCTGGTGACCATGACTGCTGCAGCAGGAAGTTTTTTGTCCTCGTTAATCTCCTTGGGTGAAGCCAATTGCCATTTCCCAATTATTCTCACCCCATCTTCCAGCCTTGTCCACAAGGGATTTAGACAGTCCTGGCACTCCGGGACAGAAAGGCACGTTTAGATCATCACATCAGTGTCCCCCTCAGGGTAAACTACAGCCAAGTTTTGCGTTTGTGTTACAGACCACGTTATGCTCACCCTGCAGAATACTTGCTGAGAAGATTCATTTCTTGGAAAGCAGCCAGAATCCAGCAATGCTCATACTAAAGCACATGTCAGGACATTTTAAAAGCACTGCAACATTGGCACGACGATCACGGACATCATTTGCCGATGGCGAACTCTGCAGCTGAATCCAATCAGGGTTGTGAAATGGTCCTTTCAGCCTCCTCTGACTCATAATAATGATTCGGGGTTAGATTTCGCATTTGGCTGCAGATCTTAATACAGGGTTGTGGAGAGCTGCACCTGCCGGAGCCCTGCACTGGCCCAGGGAAGGGGGATGGATCAGCCCGAAACGTTTCAAATGTTTGTCACGTGCCTTTCCAGCTCACCACGTAGTGCTGCACCGCGGGGATGCCTTTTCCTCCCCTGTGCTTCCCAGCTTGTGCACGTTGTACCCCAGGGAACAGGAGACTCTGAACCCCCCTTGGTATGGTCCACGTGCTCCACGCTCGCTTCCTGGGGCAGAGCTGAGGGTGTCTGGCCTATTCCCTTCCTGTTCTGCAGAGCTTTTGGTTTGGCTGAATTTAGGACGGTGGCTAAACACAAGGTAATCTTAATGCCTGTGCCAGTGAAACGGTTTGTTTGATTATTTTTTGCCAGTGAATCATTATTAAATCAGTTTGGGTTAGCTAACGGACTGTGGGAGCAACAGCAATCAAATACAGGGAGGAAAGAAAATACGTCTCCTGTGTGGGAGTGTGACTTGGGGACTGTCCACAGCATGAAATAACCAGGCTGCTCACAGAGCCCAGCATACCACGGGAAGGACAGGGCACGGGAAAGCTCAGCATTTCCATTGAACTTTCCTGATTAATTCCTCCAGGTCTGGAGATGCCACGCTGCCTGTCTGCAGCAAGTCCGAGGAGAGCAGCTACAGCGCGAGAGCAGGTCTGTCCTGCCTGCTCTAGCTACCCTACAGCCCTGGAGCGAGAGCAGAGCAAAAATACAGGAGTATTGGATTTGATTAACTTTCTCTTCTTTGGACCCAGCTCAGGGCAGAAATAACAAGCACCACTGTAGGCAGACTATCAATGTGATATTGATGTCTCTCCATAATTTAAAATGAAATAAATTAAGCCACCACTGGAAACACCCTACTGCACTGTGTGGTGACCAAAATGTGTCCCCATTCTGTCTTCCTGATCAAGATCTTGATTTAATAAAGGTTAAAAAAAAGGCTGCATTCCCATCTCCTAAAAATGTGCTAAAGCAAGCAGAAAATAGAAGGGAAAATATTGATGTCTGCAAGGGCTTCTTAGTTGCTACTGAGCACCTGGTATTGCAGAGCCATGTTGCAAAGGCTTCTGCACCCAAAGGTGACTTCTAACTGGTTCTGACTCATTGAGCACTAAAATTTAGACTAATTTCCCTTCCCTTCCCTTTCCTTCCCTTCCCTTCCTGGTAGAATTAATAATGACAAACTGATGGGTATTCTACGTAGGAACCTCATTCCAGAAAAGGAGTGGTCTTGTAAGAAAAGATGTATTTAGGCCAGAAGGCATTTTGCAGCCATCTCCTGATTATGCTTGTGACAACTCCTCTGCATTAAACAGCCATTTTACAGGTGGAGGCACGACTGTGCCACATGGGCTGTGTCCTGCCTGTCTGCAGAGACCTAGGTCTAAAAAACCGCGAGCATCCCAGTACCACCAGTGGCCTCACCCATGGCCCATGTGGAGGCTGCGGATGCCCAGGCTGAACGAGCCAGCAGATTGCTGCTAAAGGCTTTGCCTGGATGAGCATGGGAGGCAGCACTATTCATTTCGTTTGAATAATACATGACTAATAAGTTAAATAAGAGAAAGCAAAATGAGCTTTCCGGTTAAAGCCAAAATGTTTGATGCTTGTTTCCTGGGCATTTTGGGTCTCTGGGAAGCTTTGAAGTGGCCTTAATGAACTTGCCAATGTAGATAATGTAAAATACTTTAATAATTAATTTATCAGGCAGTTCTGTCTATGATATATAGTCTGAAATGTTTAAAGAGATGAAACTGTCCTTTCTAAGCAGCTGTTTGATTTCAACTAAAACAGTGCAAGTTCTGTTGCAAAGGTGTTTTATGAAAGCACTTCAATCTACCTTGCTTGTAATAAAATTGTCCTAATTGGGCTATCTTTTATGTTCTTACAATGCTGTATTTGCATCAGATTACGAAAGAGAGGGACAAGGGAGAATGACCTGATGAAGTAGCAACCAAAATTGCCTGAGACCAACCTCACCAAGTGACAGAGCCATTAACTTTGTTGTAATCTTGATCTGTATCAAGTGATCAAGGCCAGGAAAAAAGCCATAAAAGAACTCCCTTTATCTTATCAACCCTCCTATACCCATGATACCTTTATTATGGTTGTAACTTTGATTTTATTCACCTTGTCCTGTTGGGCACCTGTGAAATTTAGACTCCTGTTTTGCAACTGTGGTGGGTTGACACTGGCCAGATGCCAGGTGCCCACCGAAGCCGCTCTGTCACTGCCCCCCTCAGCTGGGCGCGGGAGAGAAAATATAATGAAAGGCCTGTGGGTCGAGGTAAGGGCAGGGAGAGATCACTCACCAATTACCGTCACGGGCAAAACGGACTTGGGAAAAATTAATTTAATTTATTGACAATCAAAATCATAATAGGATAATAAGAACTAAAACCAAATCTTAAAACACCTTTCCCCCACCCCTCCCTTCTTCCTGGGCTCAATGTCACTCCCGATTTCTCTACCTCCTTCCCACCAGTGGCGCACGGGGACGGGGAATGGGGGCTGTGGTCAGTCCATCACACATGTTCTCTGCCGCTCCTTCCTCCTCAGGGGAGGACTCCTCACACCCTGCCCTGCTCCAGCCTGGGGTCCCTCTCACCGGAGACAGTTCCCCACGAACTTCTCCAACGTGAGTCCTTCCCACGGGCTGCAGTTCTTCACCAACTGCTCTAGCCCGGGTCCCCCGCGGAGTCACAAGTCCTGCCAGCAAACCTGCTCCAGCTGGGGCTTCTCCCTCCACCG
>NW_010553964.1:0-4639 GCF_000687285.1 Phaethon lepturus | reverse complement strand
CTACTGTGGAGCTCCATGGGCTGCAGGGGGACAGCCGGCCTCACCATGGTCTTCACCACAGGCTGCAGGGGAATCTCTGCTCCTGTGCCTGGAGCACCTCCTCCCCCTCCTTCTTCACTGATCTTGGTGTCCCCAGAGTTGGCTGTTTCACATATTCTCACTTCTCTCTCCTGCTGCAATTGCTGTGCTGGCTTTTTTCTCCCCTTCTTAAATCTGTTCTCCCAGAGGCGCTGCCTGATGGGCTCGGCCTTGGCCAGTGGTGGGTCCATCTTGGAGCCGGCTGCCACTGACTCTATTGGAAGAATAGAGGGGAAGTGGGGGAAGCTTCTAGCAGCTTCTCCCAGAAGCCACCCCTGTAGCCCCCCTGCTACCAAAACCTTGCCACACAAACCCAATACAGCAATCTAATCTCCCAAGATGACCCCTGCCCACCTCAAGCAGGTCCACAGCCTTTTCATGGCAGGAGCTGTTGGTAAGCCTTGGTGAGACCATGGTGTCAGAGGCTGACCCAGTGACAGGTCTGCGACCAGGACACATCTCTTCTGCCCTAGAGCACCGATTGCGGTGCAGGGTGCTGTGGGTGACAGCAGTAGGGAACAGGGACCTGTAGTATGGGGCTGAGCACTGGCACAGTTCTCACCGAGGACAGGGGATGCTACAGCTCAGCTCACGCTGAGCCTGGCTGTTGGACCGTGGCATCCTGCCAGTGGCTTGGGCCACCTCCTGGACACCGGAGAGGCGAAAGGATACTCTCAGCCCTTCCTTCCTGCTGTGGGGGCCAGGGCCACCAGCACTGTTGGGCTCTCCCATTGCCATGGTCCCACAGTGACAAAGCCTCGGCACCACTTCCAAGCTGGGAAGCATCTTAGGAGATCTGCAGGAGGCTGGAGGTGGAGAGGGCGATCACTTCCTCACCACCACCACGGGGCCAAAACACGCTGTTAGGAGGTTGCCCAGATGGCCAAAGAGCCCCCCCGCCGTGTGACAGCGCTGGGATTGCCGGGACAGCAACCGACCCGCTGGTACCTGTGTTTCGCAGGGGCTGTCCTGCAAACCGTCATGTGCAAGTCGTTTTACTCACAAAAGCCCAGCAGTGAGTTTGGCCACTGTGCTGGCTCGGCAAGGTCACATCCTCCCAGCCAGAGGCACACGTTTTATGTCCGATTTTCTTCCTATTTCCACCCTAGAAAATTACCTAACACCAATTAATGCCAGTGTTTTCATAGTATATAACAGCAGCGCTGTAATGTGCCAGGGTAAGGAAGGGCCTGAGAATGGTTCAGCCGAAAATTGCCTGTATTTTAAGCTCTCAGCTCTGAGTTAAATGGAGGTTCCAAACATGTGGCATGAGTCCTTTTGGATCAGGTTTAAAATAAATTTTGTATGTTTGGAAACAGTGAAACTAGAAACTGCAACAACAAATGGTGTGTTTGGGGGAAAAGACAGCAGGGAGAGAAGAAGTAAGCCTATCTAGAGATCTTATCTTAGTTTTTCTTGGGAGGACAATTTATCCAGCCAGCACTGGAAGTTGATCGTGGTTGGGTGGTTCCCAGCAGCTGCACTTGGAAAGGAAAAGGAGGCAGCAGCAGGCCAGGTAGATAGCTGAGTACTTCCATGTCTGCTCTTTTCAGTTAAATACCAGATGTTAGGACTTCGCCTGTAAACCTTTACCGACAAGGATGAAAATGAACTGTTTGCTGAGTTCTCTGCCTGGCTCTGTTTCAACACCAAACAGCGCGCACGCACTCCTGCTCACCTGCACTCGCCTGTTTGCAAGTGAAACATGAGCCTCATGGCCATTTCCAGGACTTCTTCGTTTTCCCTTGTCTGTTCTAGCAGGAGAAAAGATGAGAAAAGCTAGATCTGATGCATGCGGAAGAGACCATGGTGGTCATTGGTGCCCTGTTAAGTGCTTTAGTACATCATTTGTTCAGCTTGCATAAATCCATCCTGCTAAGGAAGTATATCCTGATGAATTGGATATATTTATGGATATATTCCATATTTAAATATTAAAATCATGCTTATTGCACAACAGAGACTTTTATTCAGTTCATATGATGCCATTCTTCCTCAGAGTCTTCACTAGCACAAACGTTAACGGGGTGCAATGACCTGCCTGTGTTTTTGCCCAACACCTGGGAATCATTTTGATTACACAAGGTTTCCTTATCTGCTCCAGCAATAAAATTAATAGAGCCAGGTGACTTCACCTCCTGTAACGCTGCTAGGTCCCGATCCTCTCCCTGTCTGCTCGGGGGGCAAGCGGGAGCCCTCCTGTGAGCTCCTGCCAAGACTTGGGTTAGTGACACGTCTCCTCTGGGCAACGCTAGCCCAAGTCTCTGGATCTGGGATTGCCAGTGAGGGACCAGCCATGGGTTTTGTTTCTAATTAATATTTGCAGTGTAGTAGAAATTTATTTGTAAATATATATATAAGGGCCACATTTTACAAGCCCCAACTCCCACCTGAAGTCACCACCTTTGTGAGCGAGTCCCACTCACCTGGCGAAAAATCCCTTGGGCCTGAACGTGTTGAAATAATTTGGTGTCCCGTGCTGTGCAATATATTAGACAAATCAGTGCAAGAAACAGATGTTTATTCCAGTGGGTGCAGGAGTCCAGACACAAAGTATTGGGTTACTGTCTGTCTCAGATAACGGGAAAAGGAAAAGTTGGGATTAAACATTCTACGTGTGTCCCACGTAGAAACTGTAAGCCTTAAAAATGTAGCCCAGGCCCCGTAACTGGCCTTACGGAGCAAACCCGGCAGCTGCTGTGCGGCAGTCCCAGGCTGTGGTCAGCACTCAGGCACAAACCGGGGCGCTGGCACATGCCCTGCACGTAACACCAAGCTCTGAGGCTGTTTGGGTGCTTTAGTTCGGTGCCTGGCCACATTTTTTAATTCCCATGCCCAAAGGTCTGTAGCCCATATCCGTGAGAGGTTTGGGGCCATCTGAGACCCCATCTATGATATTTCAGGTCTTTGGACACTGCCATCCTGAGATCTACCTGCAGAACTGAGCCCTGAGCTTTTCATATGAGCTGTTTTCCTTAAAACAAAGGCTCGTTATGTTTGATTAGTTGTTTTTATCTGTGAAACAGAAACTCTAGATGAGGAGTCAGAAAAACTGGGCTGACTTTTTTTTCTGATTGAAACATGAAATGTGAGGAGCTCCAGAGAAGTTTGGGGGCTGGGGCATCCCTGTCAGGTCAGCTGCTTGGCCCTTAGCAACTCTGTACGGGGAATGTTTACTCAAAACTCCATGCAGGAGAAAGCATGATCCTGAAAAAGCAAATGAAGCAATGAAAAGGGTCCCTGTCGAAAGAGGATGCATATCCAGGGACGCTCCTTGCCTGCAACTTTTCTGCCATACACTTAATTCTGTTCTTGTCAGCAAGAAATCATTGCCCTCGTGGGTCCTGTTTGGGGTCATTTCTGGAAGATCTGTGGGTCCAGGCGCTGTTCTGTGCTTGGGGTCCCTGAGCAGCCTCTGGCCCCACAGGGTGACAGTCACTGGAAAGCAGCGTGAGACCAGACCTCCAGCCCCTCCCGCCACCTGCAACCACTGTCCTTTGGCTGCCATCAGTTGTGGAAAATGAAAAGCACCAATTTCACCTTTTAAAATCTGTCTAAACAAACAGACCTTCGCTCAGACAGAGCTCTGCCTCCTCCCGCCTCTCACCACATGCTGTATCACCGCCAGGCTTCCTGCCTGCAGGAGCTGAGCCGCGCTCATAAAGGAGGAAAGATCTGCTGCTTCTTTCCTGTTCCTGTTTGCATCCCTCCCCGCACTTGAAATGTGCTGTATCCTGAGATATTCTTAAACAAGCCCTCCCATTGTTCGAGTCGCAGGTTATGAATTCTGTCCCTTTGAAGAATTATGACCCGTGCTATGGAAAAGTGAGAATGATGTTAAGTCTGCACGATATACTCATGGCTGTGACATACAGGAAAAGGATGAGTGCTTTGCACTGTCCTCGTGAATGAAGCCACAGGAAGGAGGTGTGACAGGGCAGCAGGTGAGCTGCTGGGAAATTTCCACGGTTCTTGATGCTGCACTGGCTCAATTCACATCCTCACCCTGCATTTCCATTGACTGAAAATGTTCCTCGTAAAGGGCTCCTCTGGCACTGAAAGCCTCGTCTCTGCTAAGAGGGGTTTTTTTTTAATACCTAACACCAATGATTCAGACTGAATTTGTGACATTTGTGTCGTGACAGCCTGTGCTGAGCGGGGCTGGACGACACGAGGACAATCACTGGTCCCGTGCACGTCTCTCCACACTAGCACTTATTCTCATCAGTAATGCCAGCTGAGTATTTGCAGAAGTGGGAGAAAACACTTGTGCTGATAGGGACCAAAAGTGCCTCTCTGATGGCTGCAGCCGCCTCCCCCGGACGCCGTTACCAGCCATGCAGGGTGTACTTTGCTGGAGAAGGGGAAAAATCAAAATGCCTCAGCCAAAGGCCTGGTGCAGGCAGGCGCCGAGCATCAGCGGGCGCAGCCTGCAGCCCAGAGCGCTTAGGGTTTGCTGCTGGGGCTCTGTGCCCCGCATTGTCCCTGCGGTCCCTCGGCCTTTTGTTCGCCCAGCCTCACTCCCGGCGCCGGCAGCGCCCACGCCGGCGCCCACGGGCCG